>NC_047120.1:71883472-72184986 GCF_902500255.1 Thalassophryne amazonica
CTTAACCTCACATACCCCCAGCAGAAATGCAACAATGTATTAACATGGATTTGAAATCAATAATATTATATGACATATGTATTTCTAAGGTATTCATGAACAAAACCATATAGCTGCTCACAGAGCTTCACCTGTTTTCTAATTCTAGCTTCTACTCCTCTTTCCCATAACTTCATGCTGTGGCTGATCAACTTTATGCCTCTTTATGTAGTAACTTCTCAGCACACACTCCTCACTTGTCAGCACATTACCATCTGCATCTTTGCCACTCTAACCTGCTGCACATCCTTTCCAGCTCTGTCCCTTTGTCTGGCCAATCAGTACAAGTCCTTTTCTCCTTCCTTACTATTCAACTTCTTCTACAGCTCGCTAAATGCCTTTTCCTTAATTCTCTTTATGCTGCATCTCCTTGTGTTCCTGTCTACTTTCCTCAACTTTCCAACTATCCTAATTCATTTTTGTAAACCTTGTTCTCCTTATGCTTTCCTGGACATCTTCAATCCACCACCAAGTCTCCTTGTCCTCCCGCACAGTCCAGATGTCACACCCGGTACCTTCCTGTCTGTCTCCCTCACCACATCTGCCGTACTTTTCCAGTTGTCCAAAACTTCTTCCACTCCATCCAGTGCCTCTCTCACCTGCTCACTGAACTTCACACAACAGTCTTCCTCCTTCAGCTTCCACCATCTGATGCTTTGTTGAGCTCTCACTCTCTTCTTCTTTCTTACCTTTAATTCTCAACCACCATCCTATGCTGTCTAACGACACTCTCCTGCCACCACCTTACAGTTTTGATTTCTTTTAGCTTGAATCTCCTATAAAGAATGTAGTCCACCTGTGTACACCTTCCTCCACTCTTATGTTAGCCTGTGCTCCTCCCTTTTCTTAAAGTAGGTGTTCACCACAGACATTTCTATCCTTTTTGCCAAATCAACTACCATCTGTCCTTCCCCATTCCTATCCTTGATACCATATATACCAATTATTTCCTCATCACCTCTGTTCCCTTCACCAACATGCCCACTGAAGTCTGCTCCTATCACCACTCTTTCATGCTTGGGTTCACTCTCCACCACCTCATCTAACTCAATCCAGAAGTCTTCTTTCTCCATCTCGCAACCTACCTGTGGGGCATATGCACTGATGATATTCATCACCCCTTCAATTTCCACCTTCAAACTCATCACCCTGTCAGACACTTGCTTAATCTCCAACACACTCTTAACATACTCTTCCTTTAAAATCACCCCAACACCATTTCTCTTCCTGTCATCATGATGCAACTACTTGAATCCCCGCCTATGTTCCTGCTTTTACTTCCTTTCCACACACAACATGTCCACCTCTCTCCTCTCCAACATGTCAGCCAACTCTCTCCATTTACCAGTCAGACTGCCAACATTCAGAGTTCCGACTCTCACTTCTAATTTTCCTCTTCTGCTGCTGTCCGTGGACAGGTTTTCCTCCTCTACCACTTCTTCACCCAGCAGTAGCCCAATTTCTGCTGGAACCCTGTTGGGAAACAGTACTGGTGGCATTTGTAGTTAATCCAAGCCTCGACCGATCCAACACTCATTTATGCGGGCTTGGGGCTCGCACTCAGAGCACCAGCACACATGCCCCATGTGGCTGAGATTTGCAAACTTCAAGGTTAATGCCCTAGCTTGGGAAAAAAAAAAAAAAAAAAAAATTTATACATACACATATATATACACACACATACACATATATATACACACAGTAGTTTTGTGTCATGTCTGTGATCTGCTTTTTTTCTACAAAATTAAACAACTGAACATCCTCCGAGGCCGGTGATTCCATAATTATTGCCAGGGGTTGTGTGTGTGTATATATATATATATATATATATATATATATATATATATATATATATATATATATATATATATATATATATACACACACACACACACACACACACACACACACACACACACACACACATATACATATATACACATATACACACACACACACACACATCTTTATCATAATGTTTCCAAAGATGTAGTCCCAGCAATCCATGTGCATCTGACATTTTTGTTTGTCCAAACCACATCAAACAACATCCAATATATTGTCTATCACATGTTTATTTGTCCATCTGGCATGTTTTTGGAACATAACAGTCCTTATGGTACACACCACAAGCTCAATCCTTTTCTGAATATTCGCTTCCATTTTGTTCATTTATAATAATAGAACAGAGCAGATGTTTATTGTCATTGCATTTCTGCAATGAAATTCTTTTGGCACTTTCCAAACTTATACTCTATTGAAGTTTCTAGAACATTTTTTTTCCTCTGCAACAGGCAGTGTTTGCTGTTCTTTTGTTTGTTTGTTTGTTTTTGACAGGTGTAACCAATACTCTGGTACAAAGGTTCAGACACAGAAATTTCCTTGATGCATGTGTGTAAATGTTTGACCACTGCTGGATATGTTGAAACAGACCTCATACAAAAACACATGACTGGTTTAGCAGAAAACCAATACAAGGGTGTTTGAGCAAAACTATCCAGAGTTTTCAGAGATAATGACCCAGATTAAAAACACAACAGGTGTTAACAAAGCTCCATCATACAGGAAATCACACTTCTTGATGGTCAGTGACATCCAAAATTATGTTCACTGTGCAAAAAAAAAAAAAAAAAAAAAAAAAAAAATCAAATTCAATCTTCATTCCTGGAACCATTACACGGCATCTTGGTTACCTGGATTTCATCACCACGCTTGGAGGCTCTCTGAGCTCTCATTCTCACCCTTTGCATCTCCTTATCGTGGCATCTTTCTCTCCCTGTCAACTGCAGCTCTCCTCCTGTCCGTCTGGGCCTTCCTCCATCGATCTTCTCATTCAGCTGCATGTTTGCTGAGGAGCCAGTAAAAGTGATGCCTGCAGCTGACCAAATACTGATGGCCTCCAGTGTGTGTCAGTGCAAGACCCCCCCCCCCCGTGTTCTATGTTGATTTCCTGCTCGCCATTATCAAGGTCCAATGTTTCTGTCACCATGGCAACAATGGAGGAAGAAGTGCAGGAAGGATCAGGATGAAGTATAGAAGCTAAAATAGAAATATGGTGCAAAAAAAAAAAAAAAATCAAGCTATACTTACAGACCATATTTTCAAATTTAGTTCATCTTATCAAAAACTTGCAGCACTACTGTGGGTTGGAGGAAAAATCATTACATAGTGTAATTTTAATAGTTTTACGCCATAAAACATATTTGGTGTGTTTTACCAAGATCCCATACAGTCAGTACTAAACTGCATTGGGTTGGTAAATGGGCCCTGTGACAGACTGGCATCATGTCCAGGGTCAACCCCACCTCACCCCCTGTGACTGCTGGGATAGGCTCCAGCCCCCCGCGACCTGGTCTTGGATAACCAGTTGAAGATGAGTGTGTGTGGATTGGTAAATGTCAGGGGGAGAAACAAAACAAAAACTACAGGGCTGGACCTGCTCCACATACAGGACAGTCAGGCCACATCTCTCTGCAACTCCTCCCTGCATATCCCCCCCCTCCAGAAATCCACCCCCACCACCATTAAAATGGTGAAGACACAGCCAGACGGGGCAGGACGGCTTCAACAGCACCAACTGGGAAATTAGAGGATGAGGACCTGGACGTGTTTAGGGACACTGTACTGTGTTAAGGGGTATTTAAACAAGCCTGCCTTTGCTTCACGAGACACCACGACCTGTGTCGTGATGGAGATTCAACTCGTCTTTAACGGGTGCAGACAGGACACCAGAGGGGCGCCGGTGCGTGCTATTACGCACAGAGAATTTTGAAATGTTCAAAAAAATCTTTCATGCACAAATGTCGTGCTATGTGGCATGATCTAATCTCCAACACAACGTGCAGCTCGTCAAGTGGAGTAAAGAAGTGAACAGGGCGAGTGGTGACGCCAGCGGATCGCATCAGCGCGCAGCTCGTCTGAACGATTATAACAAGAAGTTAAATCTCTTATAAACATACTTTAACAGCTGCAGACAAGGAAAGAACACAACTGTTTTAACAAGCCATGACAATGTAAACATGACAAATAATTACCTTTTTAGGTGGTTCAAAATGCTTTCTGCAGCTTGTTAGGCACGGGCATGTGAACGGCTCCAGCTGAAGCCTCCTCTGTGACTCAGGAAGTGATTTGCAGAAAAAATTTATTAATCTGCCATGAAATAATTATTTTATATACGCAGCATCCAGCACAGAGCACGTGGCAGCCGGTAGAACAAAGAACAGCGTCCAGCTGTGAACATAGCGGGTGGGATCATCATGACACAGAAAAATTAAATCATCTGCGCTGCAAATCGGTTTTCTTGTCACTGTGTGTGGAATTGGCAAATTGGCGCCCCCTGCAGCTGCAGGTGCCCTTGCTTGCTGAGAAGGATGGTACACAGAAACAGTGTGAGAAAGGGGAGGGAGGCACAGGGGACAGTTCACGTTGAGGCTTCTCTGGAAGGGACAAAAGGGGGGGTTAGTGGGCTAAAGTCGGTTACACCCCGACTTTCTTCCAAATAACGCACGTCATTCGTAATTTTATAAATAGAGGCCTATAATTCCTACATGTTTTGTTGAATTGTGTGAAATCGCAAATAAAAATAGGTGATACAAAACGATTATGTGGTCACCTCGGTGAACTGGTTCAGTCTTGACTTGTGCGCGGGGGGGGGGGGGGTCGAATCTGTTGGTCAGGTGCCAAATAAACAGATGGACAAAAAAAACGGTAAATTTGGAAACTTGATGGGTCAATTTTTTAGAAATGCGATCAAAGCACTATGTTTTCATGTTTTCACTTGTTTGTATCACTCAAAGTTTAATACAAAGCACTTTGATAAACAAATAAATTGAAGTTTTAAGTGATTTGTTATATATTATTACCACTTAAATTTTTTACTCATATATATTTAACATATACATACAATAGCATGTACGAGGTCTATTAGAAAAGTATCCGACCTTATTATTTTTTTCAAAAACCATATGGATTTGAATCACGTGTGATTACATCAGACATGCTTGAACCCTCGTGGGCATGCGAGAGTTTTTTCACGCCTGTCGGTTACGTCATTCGCCTGTGGGCAGTCTTTGAGTGAGGAGTCGTCCACCCGCTCGTCGATTTTTTTCATTGTTTAGGAATGGCTCAGAGACTGTTGCTTTGTTTGATAAAAAAAATTTCAAAACTGTAAGGCACAACTGAGTGGACACCATTCAATAAATTCAGCTGGTTTTCGGTAAAAATTTTAACGGCTGATGAGAGATTTTGGTCTGGTAGTGTCGCTTTAAGGACGGTCCACGGCGCCTGACGGCGATCTGCGCTTCGAGGCGGCAGCGTCTCGCCGTTTCAAGTTGAAAACTTCCACATTTCAGGCTCTGTTGACGCAGTAAGTCGTCAGAGAACAGAGAACTTTCAGAAGAAGTCGGCATGAGGAGTTTATTCGGACATTCCATTGTTAACGGTCATTTTGTAATGAAAGAATGTGCGGGCAGAGTCGCATGTCGGGCTGGACCCGACCGCGGGGGGTCGCGGCAGGAAAAACACCTCCATTGGAAATCTTAACGGGAAAGTTGGAACATGCCCAATCTGTTAAACAATTTCTCAGTTACTCACTTGTTGAAAGCCATTAAAAGCCGCCTGAATTCTACAAATGGTTTTCAACACGGAGGTGTTTTTCCTGTCGCGGCCCACACAGATTTGCCGAGTCGTCACGGAAAAAACTCGGAGAATTTGCGCGTACGTCTTTCATTAAAAAAATGTCCTTAAACAGTGGAATGTCCGCATAAATTCCTCATGCCGGCCTCTTCTGAATCTTCTCTGTTCTCTCACGATGTCCTGGGTGAATTAAGCCTTAAATTAGGATGTTTTCAGCTCGAAACAGGCCGACGACAGCGCCTGGAAGCGCTGCAGGATGTCCCGCTCCGTGGGAAGTCCTTACACCGACAGAAACACCCCATAATCTCTCATCAGCCGTTAAACTTTTCACAGAAAACCAGCTTAATTTCTTGAATAGTGTCCACTCGGATATTCCTCACAGGTCCAGAAAAAATTTTGATAAAGCAACGCGCGGCGTCTCGAGCAGCGTGTGAAACAAAGGAATTCAGCCGAGAGGGCGGGACCACATCTCACTCAAGGCCTGCCCACAGGGAAATGACGTCACCGACGCGTGAAAAAACTCACGCATGCGCACGAGGGTTCAAGCATGATTGGTGTAATCGCATGTCATTCAAATCCATATAGTTAAAAAAAAAAAAAAGGGTAGGTTTATTATCTAAGAGACCTCGTATATGTCATATATAGAGAGCATATAAAACAGCAAAATGAGCTCAAATGTATCAGGAACTTAAAGTTTTCTAAAAACTTGAAATTCTGTAAATGCACAGACCAGCTTCTTGACCTCCACCAGGCATAAGGTCATAAGGGGGCCATGCTCCTTCAGTCTGTGCATGAGTAACTATGCTATGCACAAGATAAATAATATAATGTATCATATTTTTTGACAAAATTTGAACTTGACAGATGAGATGAGTAGAATGCAGACTGGTTCAAGATTGAGAGTGATAGAAGACGAGAACCAGTGCTCCCAACTGTAATCAACCTCGATCTGAATGGTTTTGTGAAAAACCATCAAGCCTTCCATAATGTCAGAAGGGTGTTGATTTTGAAACATGCGAGGGAGGGAACCCCTGACATCAGCCTTCTGTCTTTAGATGCTGAAAAAGCATTTGACAGAGTGGAGTGGAGCTATTTATTTGATGAGCTTGCTTGCTTTGGCCTCGGGAATTACTTTCAAAAATGGACTGAGACACTCAATATTGACCCAATGGTAGAAGTCTCCAACAACTATTTAATATCATCCCCTTTCAAACTCACAAGAGGTAGCCATCAGGGGTGTCCTCTTCTGCCAAAGGAACAGTTTGCAATAGCGGTGAGATCACACCCCTCAATTTCAGGTATAAAAGAATCAGACACCAAACATCACATTGTAACATATGCTGATGACACCTGTTTACTTCTAACAGACATAAATAACTCAATTTTTAATCTGACTAACTTAACTGACACATTTGGAAAATTTTCAGGCTTTAAAGTAAACAAAACTAAATCCTCTATCATGTTTTTGAACAAGCAGAAGCGAATAAATCCGGTGATAAACCACCCTCTTAACGCAATGAATGCATTCTAGCCTCCTGTGACTATGATTCTGTGATTCCACAGTAACAATGAAATTTGAGCGCCCCCCCCCCCAAAAAAAAAACAACTGACATGGGCTGATTTCGACATGTGGGCGGGGATGATAAACTTTTTTTTTTTTTTTTTTTTTTTTTTTTTTTTTAAAATGGGGCCTTAATAGTTTGACACTTTTTTCATATCCATACCCAAACCAATTACTCCGACCAAACAACATATCAGTATTCGGTTGGCATGCAACCCCAATTCCATTGAAGTTGGGACGTTGTCTAAAATGTAAATAAAAACAGAATAAAATGATTTTCAAATCCTCTTCAACCTATATTCAACTGAATACACCACAAAGACAAGATATTTAATGTTCAAACTGAAAAACTTTATTGTTTTTGTGCAAATAATTGCTCATTTTGAAATGGATGCCTGCAACACATTTTAAAATTTGGGACGGGGCAACAAAAGACTGGGAAAGCTGATGAATGCTCAAAGAAAACCTGTTTGGAAACAGGTGAGTGTCATGATTGGGTATAAAAGGAGCATCCCCAAAATGAGCAAATACTTGCTCATTTGGAAATGGATGTTTGCAACATGTCTCAAAAAAGCTGGGACAGTGGTATGTTTACCACTGTGTTACGTCACCTTTCCTTCTAACAACACTCAATAAGCGTTTGGGAACTGAGGACACTAATTGCGAGTGTCATGATTGGGTATAAAAGGAGCATGCCCAAAAGTCTCAGCCGTTCACAAGCAAAGATGGGGTGAGGATCATCATCCCACAGGTGTGCCATATCAAGATGCTGATTAGACACCATGATTAGTGCACAGATGTGCCTTAGACTGTCCACAATAAAAGGCCACTCTGAAAGGTGCAGTTTTGTTTTATTGGGGGGGGGGGGGGATACCAGTCAGTATCTGGTGTGACCACCATTTGCCTCATGCAGTGCAACACATCTCCTTCGCATAGAGTTGATCAGGTTGTCAACTGTGGCCTGTGGAATGTTGGTCCACTCCTCTTCAATGGCTGTGCGAAGTTGCTGGATACTGGCACAAACTGGTACACGCTGTCGTATACGCCGGTCCAGAGCATCCCAAACATGCTCAATGGGTGACATGTCCGGTGAGTATGCCGGCCATGCAAGAACTGGGACATTTTCAGCTTCCAAGAATTGTGTACAGATCCTTGCAACATGGGGCCGTGCATTATCCTGCTGCAACATGAGGTGATGTTCTTGGATGTATGGCACAACAATGGGCCTCAGGATCTTGTCATGGTATCTCTGTGCATTCAGAATGCCATCAAATTGCACCTGTGTTCTTCGTCCATAACAGACGCCTGCCCATACCATAACCCCACTGCCACCATGGGCCACTCGATCCACAACATTGACATCAGAAAACCGCTCACCCACACGACGCCACACACGCTGTCTGCCATCTGCCCTGGACAGTGTGAACCGGGATTCATCCGTGAAGAGAACACCTCTCCAACATGCCAAACACCAGCGAATGTGAGCATTTGCCCACTCAAGTCGGTTACGATGACGAACTGGAGTCAGGTCAAGACCCCGATGAGGATGACGAGCATGCAGATGAGCTTCCCTGAGACGGTTTCTGACAGTTTGTGCAGAAATTCTTTGGTTATGCAAACCGATTGTTTCAGCAGCTGTCCGAGTGGCTGGTCTCAGACGATCTTGGAGGTGAACATGCTGGATGTGGAGGTCCTGGGCTGGTGTGGTTACACGTGGTCTGCGGTTGTGAGGCTGGTTGGATGTACTGCCAAATTCTCTGAAACGCCTTTGGAGACGGCTTATGGTAGAGAAATGAACATTCAATACACGAGCAACAGCTCTGGTTGACATTCCTGCTGTCAGCATGCCAATTGCACGCTCCCTCAAATCTTGCGACATCTGTGGCATTGTGCTGTGTGATAAAACTGCACCTTTCAGAGTGGCCTTTTATTGTGGGCAGTCTAAGGCACACCTGTGCACTAATCATGGTGTCTAATCAGCATCTTGATATGGCACACCTGTGAGGTGGGATGGATTATCTCAGCAAAGGAGAAGTGCTCACTATCACAGATTTAGACTGGTTTGTGAACAATATTTGAGGGAAATGGTGATATTGTGTATGTGGAAAAGTTTTAGATCTTTGAGTTCATCTCATACAAAATGGGAGCAAAACCAAAAGTGTTGCGTTTATATTTTTGTTGAGTGTATATATATACATATATACACACATATATACACATATACATATATACACACATATATACACACATATATACACACATATATACACATATATACACACATATACATATACACATATACACATATACATATACACATATATACACATACACACATATATATATATATACACACACATACATACATACCAGCCATATCTTCCTGGGCTCTCCACTCATTATTAGACTGTGTAAATAAATACATGTGTATGTTCTGAATGCATCGTGTCGTGTGAGTGAGTGAGCGTGATCATAATGCGTCGCCATGTCTTCATATGTATATGCGGCATGAAACCTGCTGTGACTCTCACTGCTTCAATCAACAGCTGTTCACACATCTGTCTCTCTCTGTACCTGCTCTACTTAACTCCAGGTCAGAGGCAGAGCTGAGTGATGATGTGAAAGTCATCTGGATTCTATTTGTGATGTGACAAATTGTTAGCAGCTTTTGTTTTTGTCAACACTTTAACAGCAGCTTGTTAGATTTGATCCAGTATTCTGAATTTGGCTTTTCTGGTCACTGCCTGATAAAATGTTAAACTGCTGATGTTATTTTTGTGGCGTTTGTGTCAATAAAAAATGAGGTTGTCCAATCATGACATCATTTTCATGGTGTCTTAACGTTTAAAGAAATACAGCCTTCATGCCTGTTTGCGTTTGTATACCATCTATTAAAATAAGTAAATAAATCCAGCACATTCAGCACCTGGGCTCCATTGCACCAAAGTAGGATAAAGGATTAAACCGGGATATTGTGGCTAGCCTGGATCAATTTATTTGTGATCTGGTTGCACAAAAGCGGGACAGAGGAAAGTTGGCTATGTTTTGGTGTAAGACAACATGGAGATTCAGTCTGTGGAGCTGCTCCACATCAGGCTCAGTGCCAAGATCGATTTAATCCCCAAAACGTGAATCGCTGCAAATCGTGAATTACCCACAAACCGGAAATTACAAAATGTGAATACTAAAAATATCTCCAGAAGCGTGAACGCACATCTCACAAAATGTGAATTTCTTCACTATATGTTCCTGGCTGAGGAGCCACACAATTCACTTACAATTTCACCTGATTCATATTCAGAGTAGTACGACATTTTTGGGGATGTTAAGTATTTGGATGATAACTGTTATGGTTTCAGTAGAGCAGTGAGTGTGTATATGTGCACTACGTAGACATTCAGGGGGTCTGCAGTACTTTGCCACGCTTTCGGTCGTCATTTAATCACTGTGGCAGTGTTACCTTTCTTTCTTATTTGTTCCTTTGCATCCTCGTCAGCCTCCTTGAGGACTTCTGCCTCCGCCGGGGAGAAGTACGGCATTCCGGTTGCTATGGTACATTAGTGAATCTGTGATCGATGGCGGGGTCTGTTTGGGCAATCTGCGCGGCAAACTTATCAAGGATTGGTATTACCTGGCTCATCATATCGGTGTCTGCTCATCCTGGCTGAACTCAGCTCAAGTCATTTATTCTGGATGTCTTAAGTCTACGTTTTGTGCACTGGGGCCCTGATCACACTATACTACAGCTGTGTATCAAATGACGTGTAAACATGCATTCTACTGGCAACCGGACGGAAATTCACTTTGCAGAAATGAAGACTGACATTAGTTTGTTAGCTCGGCTGGTTCTACAAAGTTAAGCAAAGCACACTACTCACAGTATTCACCGTACTCGACTTGCCGTCAAGGTACGTCAGTTTCAAACCGCACGTCTGGATCTGGTAACCTGCTTTTGTCTTATTCTCATTAAATTTTAAGTCATTCTAAACAGCTGAGGTCTCTGGCATTTTGTCTTCCTTTGCTCAGGCCATACTTATTAGTTGTTTCGGTTTATGGATCTGCTCTTAAAATAAATAAATAAATAAATCGCTAACTCTGTGACAAAAATTGCCCCTGCAGGCACTTTTTACCCCCCCCCGACTGTTTGTTGTGGTGCCAAAAAATTTCAAGATTCAAGAGTGACTTCAAGAGTGGTGTTATGTGCTGGGTTTGTGTACTTGAACTAACGACCTGCATTACGGATTAAAATGAATTTATATTAGAGTGCTACCAAAGGATCACAGTGCCCATGCATCCTGTCCTGCCATGGAGGAGATGTGCCATCTGATGGAATTAAGTTTTAATGTGTGTACCGGTTGTGCTTGCACGCAAGATGTGTCCTGTTCAGCCACAGAGTCTCACACGAACCGGACTGATTGTATTTTTCTCTTTTTATTTATTCAGTTTTCTGAGGACTTCTGTGGAATTAAGTGTAATGCTGCCAGGAGGCAATGACTCGAAGCGTAGGCTTCACCTGTGTGGAGAATCTGGACGAGGCCATCTGGATTTTTATTTTTAATTTTTCATGTTCAATGAGGACATCAATGGAAGTTGAGAGACAACTCCTGGACATCATTTCCCGATCACACTCGCCACTGCGAACTGTGAATCGGTTCTCCCCCTTGGATTTGCCTGATGTGAATTCTCTGAGCCCACGAGTGACTTTCCACTGCTGTGCCCAGGGCCGAAACGCTGGACTTTAGTGATAGAGTATTCTATCACCCACAAAGTCAGGCTACAGATGCCAGCTGATGGTAACTGTATTCCTGGAGCCAGGGCTCCCGACATTGCACCCATCTTAGGGTGCTGATGCTGCAGAAGGGAAGGCAGACGAAGGAACATGACATGAGATATAGTCACCAAGTTATTCACGTCAGCACCAATGATATCAGGATGAAGCACACAGAGGTCACAAAAATGGACACAGAAAGGACTTGTGACCTTGCCAGAAAGATGTGTCGGCATTGATTAATAGCCTCTGGTCCCCTCCCCTTCCGGGGTAATGATGAGGCATTTAGCAGGTTGACATCGTTAAACAGGTGGCTGGCGCAATTTTGTAGACAGCAAGGCTTTAGCTTTATTGATAACTGGCCTTTGTTCTGGGGCTGCCATGGCTTGCTGATGCTGGACGGCCTCCACCCTACTGGGGAAGGTGCCACCATCTTGTCTGCGAACATACTGCTCTACAGGAATGGTAACATTAGGAATTTACAGCAGGCCACGGAGCAGGTGATTAGAGACCCTGCAAGGCTTATGACAAATGTGGGTGTGGAATCCATTAGCTTAGAGGGGAAATTAGTGCAGTAAATCCACTATGGTGATAGTGTAGTTTATCTGCCAGGGAGCAAAATTCAACCAGTTGAGACTGTGGCCTGCTTCCGCAGATATGTCCATAAAAAAATCATAGAGGGATATGCTTTGCAAACAAAATACCCATTAGTACATTGGATAATGTTGAAATTGAGGATGGCCCAATGGTTGTTCCAGCAATATCAAAGATTTCCTGTTTGGTACCTACAACTCGTGTGGAATGTCTCAAACCTAAACCTACTTCTAGGCATCTTATATATGCTACTCTGGAACCACCCCTAAACCCAAACAGTTCAACTGTCAACCCCACTGAGGTCCTTAGTCTGGGTCTCATTAACATAAGATCAATGTCCTCAAAATCATTGTTGATTAATGATCTAATTATGGATCATCAATTAGATATGATTGGGTTATGTGAAACCTGGCTTAAATCTACAGCTGTCCTCCCCTTAAATGAGGTCTGCCCACCAGCATATACATTTAGTCACGTCCCTCGTGATGCAAAGCAAGGCAGGGGTGTTGCTCTTATTTATAAATCTAGGTTTAGCTTAATAGCTGTTGGGGGTCACAAATATAACTTGTTTGAGCATCTGATTCTACCCTCTGCTCAGGATATTACGTATTGCCAACGTCAGAAGAATAAAAATTAGCCGTATTACTTGGTCACTGTATATAGGCTTCCTGGCCCATATTCTGAATTCTTAGATGAATTTGGGGCATTCAAACTTGTCAACTAGTACATATAACATTCTGATCATTGGTGACTTCAACGTTCATATAAATAAGCCTTCTGATCCCCTCTGCACATCATTTATGGAAATTGTGGATGCATTAGGATTTCAGCAATGTATTCGGGACTCGATGCACATTAGTGGAAATACCCTGGATTTGGTTCTCACACGTGGTATTGCTGTCACAAATATTGACATTATGCCTCTTACATCAGTGGTCTCCGATCACTCACTTATTAAGTTTACAGTTTCGCTACGGTGTTTAGTGGAACAACAACCTTATATAACACTATGGCGATGCATCAACTCCTCAACTATGACTGAACTTGAAGCCAGATTGCCTGATGTCTTAGCTTCACATATGGTAAAGACCCAATCAGTAGATAGTCTTGTGGATAGTTTAAACTCAGTGCTCAAAACGACACTTGACATGATTCCGCCACCTTTGTTAAAACCGCACTCCACCAAAACACAGTCACCTTGGTTCAATGATTACCTGCGTGACCTCAAGCATAAGGCTTGAGGTCTAGAATGGAAATGGCGTAGTTCAAAATTAGAAGTATTCCACCTTGCATGGCGTGAAGCTATCTTAGACTATAAGCATGCATTACTGGCTACAAAGCGGACCTATTACTCTGATTTGATCAACAAAAACAAGCATAACTCCAAAGTTCTTGTTCAACATGGTGGCAACACTTATTCATGGACAACCACCTGTAGTTCGCTCTCCTTTTACAGCTTGAATTACTTTGAGAAAAAAATAGACATTAGGTTAAACATACCCCAGCATGCCTTAACCCAGCCACTAACCACTTAACCAGGACCCCTGCTTTTCTCCCTTTATATAGCACACCTTGGGCACATATTGCGGCATTCTGGGATTACCTTTCACTGCTATGCTGATGATACTCAGTCATACATGTCGATAACTGCTGGTAATCTCATTCATATAAAATCCTTAGAAGACTGTCTTGCATCAGTGAGACGTTTGATGTCTAGAAACTTCCTACTTTTAAACTCTGATAACAATGAAATGATGGTTCTTGGTCCAGTGAGACATCGGCATCAATTTGACCATTTAACGCTCAGCCTAGGCTCGTGTATCATACATCACACTGACAAAGTGAGGATCCTCCGGGATCATTTTTGATCCTACATTGTCCTTTGACCTCCACATCAGAAATATTACTAGGACTGCTTTCTTCCACCTGCAAAATATAGCGAAAATTCGTTCCATCCTATCTATGGCTGATGCTGAGACCCTGATCCATGCATTTATCTCTTCTAGATTAGGCTACTGCAATGTAGTAGACTACTGCAATGCAGTCTAGCATTAGGGCTCTCCAACTGGTTCAAAATGCTGCAGCCAGACTTTTGACATGAAGAAGAAAGTTTGACCACATTACACCCATTTTGGCGTCTCTTCACTGGCTTCCTGTCCCAGTGAGATCAGATTTTAAGGTTCTGCTACTAGTCTATAAAATTGTTCACAGACTGGCACTTCCCTACCTAGCTGACCTAATTAAACCTTACATACCGGCCCGGGCTTTGCGTTCTCGGGGTGCAGGACTACTTTGTGTCCCTTTGGGTGAATAAGAAGTCTGTGGGTCACAGAGCTTTCTCTTATCGTGCCCCTGTTCCGTGGAATGATCTCCCTGCATCAATAAAACAGTCATATTCTGTGGAGACTTTCAAGTCCAGACTTAAGATGCACTTATTTTCCCTTTCGTATGCCTAGCATACTGGTATAGTATAGTTCTATATTTTTTACTCTTTTAAATTCATTTTATTAGTAAACAGAGCGTGCCGCAGCCTCAACTTTACCCAAATTCTGGGTCTTTTAGTGAAGTTTAGGGCTAGTGGCCGGCGATCACCTTAGTATTTCTTCTGTTTTTCTTGTTGTTTAATGCTGACAAATTATACTGTATTTCTTGTTTTGATGCCTGATTCTGTTTTTTTTTTTCTCTCTGTTTATGGTATTTGTGCTGAAGACCCTCCTGTCCTGTGCACCAACAGCATTTCCTGTATATTCATTTTGTGAACTGTTCTGTAATTTATGTCTGTATCATGGCCCAAGCAGGGGGTCACCCCTTTGAGTCTGGTCTGCTTGTGGTTTCTTCCTCAGAAGGAGTTTTTCCTTACCACTGCTGCTCTGGGGTTAGCATTGTTAGACCTTATTTGTGTGAAGTGCCTTGAGGCAACTCTGTGTGATTTGGCGCTATATAAATGAAAATAAACTGAAAATTGAAATGACGTCATCAGACATGTACGTTTGTATTTTTACTGTATTTGTACTGTATTTTCCCAAGTTGCACCTGTCAAAAAATGCCTCTTGAAGGAATACACACACACATCGCACCAGTGCTTAAGTCACACCTTTTTCCTATGTGTAGAACTCATTATTTAACTCAGCATTTCCCTGAGGGTGAGTCTAACAATGGACATGAACTCTGTGTAGCACATGTGCACACCACATCATATGTTGTTACTTAACATAAGACCTTTTAGATTACACACACAAAAAAAAAAAAAAAAAAAAAAAAAGAGTAAAATGGACAAACAAATATGTGATGGATAACTTAATGGGTGGGATTTGATGTTGTTTGGACAAAGGCTGTGTAAATATATCTACTGATGCTACTGGACACATCGTCAGTGATGTTCCTGGAATCACTGAGTCTTTCAACATCATACACCCTCAACTAGGTGACCCAGTCAGGGTTGATCACACCCCAGCATATGTCCAGATGGCTAACTAGCTACCACAACTCCATGGTTCTCCTCTCTTGAGCCACAGCTATCTTGAGGCCCTCTCTGCTGCTTCAATGGTATTGCAGATGGCTCACCTCTTTTGCTCTCCTTCGATGCCTAAACTGGTTAAGGCTCTGACAAAGGAACGGGCGGTGAAACCTCTGCATCCAACCTCCACTGGGAGGCATCTTGCTCTCCATCCAGCCTGCTGACCAGCCTCATGTACTTAGAAAGCTTCCTCTCAAACGCTTCCTCCAAGTTGTCTTCCCATGGAACTGTGAGCTCCAGTAGCACGACTTGCCTGGTCGAGTCTGACACAAGGACAATGTCTGGTCAGAGGATGGTGACAACAATGTGGCTGGGGAACTTCAGCTGCAGTTCGAGATCCACCAGCAGCAGCCAGTCTCTAGCAGAGATCAGATTACCTGCCTGTGATCTTCTGACCTTGCTGCCTGCTCCCCAGCTCTAACAAAGGTCATGGATTTCTTGGAGGGATGGAAATGCTTTGCCCACACCAGTCCAGTGCTGATATATTTAGCAATGGTCTTAAGGACTTGATCATGCCTCCACCGGTATCATGGAGTTGTGCCATTTTACAGCAGCTGAGGATGTGTTCTAGGGTACCTCTCTTGGAACACAATGGACATGCTGGTGTTTCTGCTATGCCCCATATGTGCAGGTTACATGGCCTAGGAAGCACATCATACACTGCCTGGATGAGGAACTTAATGCGGTGAGGTTCGGCTTTCCAGATCTCAGACCAGGTCACCTTCCTCTCAGCCGCATTCTCCTACCTTGTCCAAGCCCCCTACTGCCTCATTCCCACTGTCTTGCAGGCTCTTGTCTCCTCCACCACTGCTCTCACCTCCTCTTGAACAAGGTGCTGCTTTTCCTTCCCTTTGCTGTTCAACTGGGAAGTTTCAGTTGGAAAGGATCCCAATCCGGCTCAGCCTCTCATGACCACTCCCACCAGGCCCCTGAGATGCAGCCTTGCCTCAGCCTCTTGGACAGCCTCCTCCACTTCCTGCCTGTTCTCACCCGGATTCCAGCTTTAGCCACCTTTAGATCGCTCGAGTCCCTGTAGTGCACCACTTCTCTTGCTCTTGAAACCTTGAATTCCTCTTCCAAGGATGTGAAGTTTGTTGTTGTGCCCATGGCTCTTTGGCAACCCAAGCCATCTCCAGAGGTGTTTACCGACTTTTCTCTCCAGGATCTCTACTGTAGAAATTGGGATGGCATAGATGAGGAGTGGCCACAGTATCCTGGGAAGGATGCTATGCTGGTAGACCCAGGGTGTCTATTTTCCAGGTAGACCAGATTTGTCCACTGCCTTCAGCCAGCCAGCCAACTCAATGCAGGTTGCCTGAATAGAAGCTCAGAGAGCTGTCAAAGACCTTGCCCAAACTCTTGACAGGCTTCTTTGTGATTGTTGGAATGGCTGTGCCTGAGATATTCATCTGGAATTTGTCCTCCACCTTTCCCTTCCGGTCTGGCTTGATGTTTGGGGGATTCCCTTCCTCAGCACCATGGATCTTGATTTGGCAGGATTAAATTGCATCCAGGCCCACTCCATCATCTTCTCAAGTCCTTTCAGACTCCACCTGCAGCCTGGGACTGATTCTGTCATGACTGTGAGGTCATCCATGAACACTCTGATGGGTGGCTGCTGTTGTCTGGAATGTGATCAGGGCCCTCTGCACTCTGGCTCAGCAAATTTAGTAAGCATATTCATAGCCAGGAAGAACAGCATCACGGAAATGGTGCACCCTGTGATGATACCGATCTCTACATTATGCTAACTAGATGTTATTGCTCCAGAGGAGACCTTCATCCTGAAATTATGTAGTAGTCAGCGATGAGGTCTCTGCACCTACTAGGGCATGATGTTTAATCAGGGTGAGCTGAACTAACTTGTGTGGAATGGAGCCAAATGTATTTGCCAGGAAAAGCCATAGCACTACCAGGTTACTGTTGTACTCTCTGGCCTCTCAAATTAGCTGTGTCACCACACCGTTATGCTCCACACAGCCTGGCATTCCTGAAATGCCACCTTTCTGGACTGATGTGTTGATATAGGTGTTATTTTTCAGGTAAGTGCACAGCCTCCTGGAAATCGCACTGAAGAAGATCTTTGCCTCAACACACAGGAAGGAGATGATGCAGAACTGGTCTAGCTTAGAGGATGTTTCTGTGAAGGCTCTCAGTTGTCCAGGTGGTTTCCATAGTAGAGAAGCTTGAATCTTCGACTGGACTGGATTGCCTGACACGAGGACATTTCGCTTCTAATTGCAGAAACTTCCTCAGCTAAATTTCTTGCTCTGGTAGTCTGACTTCTGTCTTGACTCTGTCTATTCTTTTCTACAAGAGTCAAGACAGAAGTCAGACTACCAGAGCAAGAAATTTAGCTGAGGAAGCTTCTGCGATTAGAAGCGAAACATCCTCACGTCAAGCAACCCAGTCCAGTCAAAGACTCAAACTTCTCTATTAGCTTAGAGGAGTTATCCTCCTTTGGGATCTACACCCCTTCAACCACTCTGCACTGATCTGGGATCTTTCCTTTTCTCCAGAAAACTTGCAGGATTTTCCACAGTCGCAGTAGGAGTTTAGGACAGTCCTTGTACACTTTGTATGAAGTGCCACTTGGTCCTGGTGCAGATTTCGCCCTTGATTTGTGGACGACTTCTCTGACTTCTTTCAGCTGCAGCTCTGACAAGTCAAACTGTACTTCCGGTTCAGGGAGCTCTATGAGGATGTTGCATTCTCCCAGCGTCGCTGTAGATCTCTGTGAGGCGTCGGTCAATTTCTTCCTGTGTGGAGGCACGTTTTCCACTGCACTTCTGTCCCAGAAGGTCTGTAGAGAACTTGAAGGGGTTGGCGATAAAGGCCGCTCATTTACGTGACCTCTCCCATCATCGCCTTCAATGCCACTCTGCCCGGCAAGAACTCTGATCTTCTTTCATAGGATGCACATTAGCTGGGACAGGCCATTGCGTTGCTCTTCTCCTGCTACCTTATACTGGGACTTCAGAGATTTCATCTCCTTCCTGATATTCTGGATCTTCACAGCTCTCTGGTTCACTGAGTAAGATGTTCAGGAGCTCTTCTCATCCTCCTAGCCAAACCGTTCAGCTGCAATGCTGACAATGATCGTTGTCATGGCTTGGAGTTTCCGGTCAGCCTCTCCCTTTGCCAATGCCTCCAGATTTTGGTCAACATCATTGTCAAACTGCTTCCACAGTGAAATCATAGTGGCAGCTGGCCATTTAATCCGTGCTCAGTCTGGCTTGATGTTCGGGGATTTGTTGTCAACGCTTGGAGGTTTGCCACTTTGCCACATGTACAATGCTTACTCATAGACATTTGTCCATTACCAGGGTCTGTTGCCAAAGTAAGGAAATGGTCAGATGGACACAAATGGAGAAGCAAAAAGTGAATTTACGCAGGAAGCCCTCGGTTTGTGGTGCATACCATACAGACTTTTAAATTCCAAAAACATACAAGATGGACACACAGACGTGTGTTGAACGGCATATTGGATGTAATTTTATACAGATGAACTTGGACTGCTGACCTGGACTCTGTTAAGTCCATTTAATTTTATGAATCAGCTCTTTAATTTGGGATTTTTGTTCATTATTGCAGTGAACTTTTTCTATTAAAGTTTGTTTTGTTTAGTATTTTGATTCCTGGGAAAGTCCAATATAAATAATTCTTATACTAATAAGAACAAACATGTAATTTTTCTGTATGTAAGTCGCACCAGAGAACAAGTTCCAAAACTATTAAAAAAAAAAAAAAAAGTTCCTTTGGCAAGGTCCTTCAGACCTGAGTAGTTCCCGCTGTGCAGTCGAGTGTTTTGCATGTCAGCAAGCTCACAAAGGTTTGAATGAATATCATTTCATTTTAGAGACAGAGAACTTCCCGTGATCTCTTAGAGAGAAACAAGAACCTCTTAAGTTCAACAGGAAACCTGCAGCTTTTTTCTGAGGGAGAAAAAGTGGGAAGATAAAATAAGTGAACAATCCAGTCAAGAGTGAAGAAAAGAATAAGAGAAGAGCAAGAAAGATACAAAACGGGTCGACAGGGAGCAAGAACAGCCAGAGACAGAGAGAGAGAGATGGGTAAAGATTGGCAAGAAACACAGACGTCTTTCCCCAAAGCAGGGGGTCAGACAGGGACGCAGTTCGAGTCCAACCCTCTCCAACATCTACATCAATGAACTGTCCGAATCATTGGAACAGTCAGCAGCACCAGGCATCACTCTAGTGGACACAGAAACCAAAGGCCTGTTTTTGGCAGATGACCTGGTGTTTCTGTCTCTAACCAAAGAAGAACAACTTGACCTCTGACACAATTTCTCAACTTCAACAAAGCTGTAATTGACCTGAGAGACGAGGCAAGAAGGGCTTATCATGACATTAAAAAGAACATCAAAGTAGGCATCCCAATTCAAATCTGGCTCCAAATATTGGACTCCATCACAGAACCCATTTCTCTTTATGGTTGTGAGGTCTGAATTAGGATGAAACCCACTAATTATTAAGCTCAAAAGAGAGCTATTAAATTTTATGAGCACCTTAAAAATAGTGACCCCAGTCTGCTGGATAACAAAGTCCTGATCCACAGAGAGACGCCCCCTCAGCCCGCTGGTTCTGGGATTCTCTACACAAACACAAACCCTGTTAGAGTAAACCACATTGTAAGAAAACAAAAAGAAAACTATGTGACACAATGAGAAAAAAAAAAAATCAACCAAAAACCAGAGTAAACTGGAATGCTGTTTGTCCCTAAACAGACAGAACTCAGTGGCAGAATACCTGAGCACTCTGACCAACCCAAAGCTCAGGAAGTCCTTGACCACGTACGGACTCGGTGAGCACAGCCTGGCCGTGGAGAAAGGCCGCCACAGACAGACCTGGCTCCCCAGAGAAGACAGACTGACAGACCCACTGCTCACAACAGCAGGTGGAGAGCGAGCTGCACTTCCTGACCACCTGCCCGCTGCACCAAAGAGACACGAACAGAGACACAGATCACAAACACCCAAACAGACTCTGAGAGCAACATCGACAAACTTCACTATCTGCTGGCTGAAGGACAACAAACACAGCAGCAACAAAGGTTTGAGACACGAAAAGAAGGAACAACAGACACAAACCACCGTAAACCCAAAACAGGACATTAAACTGCTGCGTTACTTTATCTACGTAGAATATAACACAGTTTATAGGATAGTAGATTTTTACACTGAAAACACAGCTTTTTACTATTATTTCAATCTCACATTTATTTACTGTAGAATATTAACTATGTATCTTTTTATTTTTTGTTCTATGTAACACTTGATTTGACAATGTAAATGTATGTTTCCCATGTCAATAACGCTCCACTGAAATGAAATGAGAGAAAGACAGAGACACAGACAGACAGAATGCAGCAGAAGTATTGGAACAAATAAAGTCCATTTCATCGCGCCAAAATTTGCATGAATGTTCCCAAGGGTGTATTTAATATTTCTTATCAATTAGCGACATGAAATTCCCTCATGGCGGCCATTCTTCAAGATGGCTGCCAAAACCATATCTTAAAAGCTGACTTTGTGTGACTTTTCAAAATAAAACAGGAGGCACATAAAGTACTAACATGGTTGTAAAAGTTGAATATTCCATCCTGTTTCTTTCCAATTATCCAGAGTCAATGTTTGTCATGTTTTACTTCCATTTGTGTTTATTCCAGTATAATTTCACAAGGTCTTTTTTTTTTTTTTTTTTGCAAAGGTAATTCTATTCTCACAGCTGTGACAGGAACTCACCTTCAATCCAAATAACACCAATTTGCTCATTCTAAAGACTCATTCAAGAAAATTACATTTTTAAATGAGAGGACCTCATAATCTGACAGGTTGCTATGGTGGCCATCATGAGAAAGGTCTCCATCTTGGAATTTTGAGTGACTACTGGATCAGATTTATACCATAAACATCAACATTGATTATGCCAAATTTGGCGCTTTTATTAAGACTTGCATGATTTTTCTGTTATCAGCTGCACGAAAGACTTCAGTCGGAGTGGAACACTTATTGGGGGGATTAATTAATGCTATGAATAATTCAGGTGTTACTGATATGAGAAGTGATGATCACTTTTGTTTTAACAGAAGCAACACATTAAAATAGTCAGAAAAAGTCTGTTTGAGTCAAACATTCAAAAGCATTCAGATGTTATGATCTCTAGATGTTCGTCAGCTTCAATGAGGCCTGTCGTCATCTCTAATGCTTGATAAAGAAACAGTCACAACCACAACAAGGACGTAACTTAAATGAGGAGACGAGCACCGGATGTGCACCAACAACAACCTGCATCACCAGCAGAGTTTTGAACTGGAACTCCTGTCTAAGGTTCTTACCAGCAAAGTCATCACCAAGTCGGCGAAATACACAAAGGCTGCTCCAAGAACGAATCCCACAGCCACAGGCACAAACGCAAAGGAGCCATACTTCCCAGAATCCGTCGCCATCTCGATCGCCGGTGCCAGCAATGACCAATAGGAAGCAGCAACCATCACCTGAAAAACATAAGAAAAAACAAATTAAAAAAGAAGCAGCTTCCAATGGAGTCAAACTACAAAAAGCATCATTGAAGAAGTAAAGCCGCGAAAACATCAGACATGGCGATGTGGTGGATCGGACGGAGTCGGCCATGTCTCGACAAAAACAGATTGTGTTTCAATAATGGAGGTTGAAACAACAAACGGGTCTGAACAGGTTCACTTTCAGCTTCTGTCAGCTTCTGTCTTTATGAAACCTTTAGAAGCAGATCAGAGAGGACTCAGCACCATGAGGTCCACATCTCCAAAGCGTGATCACTCTGTTTTTGTCTGTGGCTTTATTTCCAATATTCATTAATTTCCTTTCTGTTCCTTTTCTCTGTCCAAAAAACACAACAGCACCGTCCTCATTTTAGACATTGACATTTATCACTGAAATGCCTGATGCATGCACTCTCACTTAAAAACACCCCCCCCCCCCGCCCCCCCCCGCACACACACACAGGGATAAAGTCCTGTGTGCAGCCAGAAAATATGGGAGGCCACCATAGGAGACTCAAGGAAGGCACAGTACACACCTAGGTGGTACAGGACACACTCAGGGGAGCACACACACAACGCCATGGTCTCCATGAAGTTTTGAGCATGTTCAAAATGGGACGCAGAGGCTAGGGGACCCTCAAAAGGACAGCACAATGGTTGGCCAATGGACGCTCAATAATGTGGGCAGTTTATGCTGTTGTTATATTTACAATACAGGTTACCACAGGCGAAAGACCACCAAAGCTGGATGCAAGAAACTAATTTTCACAATGTTTATTTGGACTCTTTTGAACTTGTTTCATGTTGAATGTGATAACTGTGTGAAAATTACAAAGCTGCATTTCTTCTTCATTGTTCATTTGATGTTGAAATGTGAGATCATGGTCTCCACTCATGACAAATGCAGATGATTTTTGTAGATCCATTATTGGGTGTGAGCGAGGACATAGTATTTTATTTACATACTGCATACTAAATGTTTGAGTTCGAGAGACAGGAAATAAAAACCTTTTCTACAGTTTCTGTGTTTATTCTGAAACCATACCAAAGGTTCTTTCAGAGTTCCAATTATGACAACAACTTATTTCCAATTTAAATTATTGTCAACTTGTGCATTCTAAAGACGAACAAGAACAATTACATTGTTATATGAGGGAACCTCATAATTGTATCTTAAGGTCTTCCTGTATATTCTTCATCCATGTCTTTGCCTGCCGTCCTCTGCTTATCCGTCCAGGGACACAGCAGGACTCTTGTCGGTTGTCTTTCCTGCTTCATACACTTTCGTCTCTTGAGTATAACATCAACCACTGTTTCAGGTGAGCCCACTTTTTGTCTCACGACTTCATTTCTCTCTCTCTCTTCCGGTTACCTTCAGCATTCTTTGGAGGCAGTTAACACATGAATACCCTCTCAGTGCTCCTGCTGCTTCTGTGCATACCTTCAGTGCTACACGCTCTTGGTGTTTCATCGATCAACCCAAGTACAATAATTTGATTTATTCTTTCATTAACTCGACTCCAGTCCATCTTGTTTCGGCTCGTCCAGTGACACTCCAGTGGAAATCCTTTAACTGATGTATAAGGATAACTAGCTGTCCTGTAGCACACAAAGTTCTTACATTCCATGTCCCAAGGTGAATGACCTGCTCACTTCCAAACAATGCGTTCAAACGTTTTCACTTGTTGACGGCCTTGACAGCCATGTATCCTCTGTCCTAGCCGGACACAGCACATTGTGTTGATTGACAAGAAGCCCTGTTAACATCCTTATCTGTGGCCATCCGTAGATTCATCTCACGCAATTTCATAGGTCTGTTTGCCAGGCGGTGGCCAGTTCTCTCCTGGCTGGCTAGGGGAGCCGCCGGTCCAGTTATATAGACTCATCCGCCCTGGGGTGTCCCTCCAACACCCTGCCACCTGCGTTGACCAGGATTTGTGCTGTATTATAGCCTCATAAATACAGTCTGTGTTAGGCGAGTTTAAATCAGGATGAGGAGAAGTCAGGTAAGAAGGATCTTCATCCATAAAGTAACTGAAGTACACAGAAGCTAAAAATGCACAGACCCATGTTGGTCTGTTCAAGTTCATATGTTTGTCTCATTATTCACATCAAATCTGATGTTTCCATAAAATTACAGCTCCATGAGTACATGTCTAAATTAATCGACGGGCATCGTGGTGGATCAGCGGTGAGCACTGTTGCCTCACAGTGAGAAGGACCTGGCTTCGCTTCAGACCTGGTAATTCTGTGTGGAGTTTGTATCCTTCCATCTCCATACACAGGCAGATTCCATCAACCGCTGATCCTAAATTGAAGCTGTGAGAGTTTGAATCTGTGCCTCTGTCTATATCCTCCTGACATACATACATATATATATGTATGTATATACACACACACACACACACACACTGTAGTCAAGAGGATATGTCGTACTTGTCGTGGCAATGCCTCAGTGGTGAGGAAGACTGTCTCTTGGTCGACTCCTGGACGGGATGGTGGAATTCTACATCCAGGGTTGATCCAGAGATGCCTGCGTGTGGGTTTTTTAACATGGGAATGTCGCTGCACGCCGACAAACACACTGTTCTTGACAGATCCTTCGTCTGGTCCGATGGCTGGGAAACCCCAGACAATCAGGGTCTGAGGACCTGCTGCAACCTTCATCCACCTTCACAGATGTTGGTTTAGAAATCATCACCTACTCCACCTGGTCCACCATTGAGGACTTCTTGTTTCACCAGAGCCCCATTAGTTGTTTCATGCTTAGGGTTCCAGTTGGGCCTTGACGGGGACCGTACCAGTAAAGGGGCACACAATGTCCCCAACGTATTTCAGCCCAACGGGAAATCTCCAACTTGATCTGGGATACCCCTAGTCCACAGAGCTCTGTTCCTTCCCGTTTCATTCCAAAAAACAAATCATGGTGCGTTTAGAAGCATCACAGTAACGTTTTGATCCATCTTTTGTCGATCTTGAACAAACTTGGTATACGTAGTAGTTACAGCCATCATCAGCATCAGTTTTGAAATGAAAGTGACATTTTCGAGCTGTTCAAAAATTTCAACCTGATCTGACATCTGCTTTATTTTGTGGCTACTTCTGGATATTCATCATCTTAACAGCTTCAATCATTCAGACATATCAGGCAGGTGCAGCGTTACTTTCGTTTTCAAGCAGGCTGCCAGGTCTGCACTTTAACAGCCAGCATGATAAGAGGCATGCCAAAGTAAGCCTTTTCACCCCGTTTGTGCCCTTTTTCTGGATCTTGGGGGAGTGAACTAGAACGGTGCCCTGTGGAACAAGGGAGTGTCACAACGCGGATGGGAGGTTGAATTCTGATACTCTGTCTGTATGCCTTGGTCATGCAACAGACTGGTTAACGTTTTCGGTTAACCTGCAAAACATCATACAAACAAATGCCTGAAATAAATCAGCCACTTTAGATAAACACTAAAAGTACATGTATTCCTCTTTATCTCAAATCTGTGCTCATGAAACAGAAGAAATGGTTTTGATTAAAATTCTGAAACATGGAATGAGAAAAAAAAAAAAAAATCAGGGTGGTAAATTAAGATTCATTAGGATCAAATGTTCAATCTAGTTTCTGTGAAATCTAGTTCAATCTAGTATTCAGTACTTTGAGAAAATATGTAAATGTAGTCGAGATCAGATTTGTTAATGCTGCAGTGACTGAAGTGCTTTGGTGTCTACACATGGAATCATGGTCCTCAAAGCACGATGTTCATTCATTCATAAATATTAGTCTACAGACTAATATTTGTGAATGAATGAACATCGTTGGTTGATACGTGCTGTTGCTGGCTAACCTACCTGGACACAACCACGTCGAGAGCAAAAGGTCACTAGCAAGCTCTTATTTCATACACCAGTAATGTTCAGCAACTGCCATTGGTGGCAATTCTTCATGTAATTGCTTCTTTGTAAGATGTTTCTCCATATGAAACAATGAGTACAACTCTCACTGTCCAGCTCTGGTTTCAAGGTCTTTGTTAGTCTCTTACTCAAAATAATGAAGTCCTTCCTCCCCAGAGGACTAAACCTTCTGCAGTGGTTACTATCTTTGGGTTTTGACCCCATGAAGGATTGTGATGTGAATCTAATAAGATCTATGACCATAAGACGTGGAAAGGTTAACGTCTTGAAACTCTGCCATGTTTTTTCCTTTTTACTGCCTTTATTTTACTCAGAGCTGAACTGGTTTCTGGTTTACCTCAGTCCATCTCTCTTCATTAAACTCCTCCACTGCATATGCAACGTTACTGCAAACATCTGTCTCACTTCTTATTTGTCTTCTACATCGCTCTTGTGTGCGATGATAAATGTCATACTGCTGCTACGTTTACTGTCAGGGAGAGATGAAAATTAAGCTCAAATTAACAAAGTGCCAAAAAGAAAGCTACCTAAGAAACAACAACAACAAAAAAACATTGTGTTCCATGGCAACAACCACAAGCTAATTTGTTTATTTAAAATGTTTTGACAAACATAACATGGATCAGTAAATTGCTGCATTAAAAAAAAAATGGACACCAGCGGAAACACGTTCTGCATTTCCACAGTCACACAAAGAGTAAACAAACATCTGTCCTAGAAAGATCTTGAAATAGTACCTGCAGGTCAAATAGATGTACAGTCACATTTGAAGTTTTCAGACCCCAGACTTCTCTTTCCTGGACCACACTGACCACCTCTGACTGGGGGATCCTGAGGCGTTCCCAGGCCAGTGTGGAGACAGAATCTCTCCACCTATAGTCCTGGGTCTTCCCTGGGGTCTCCTCCTAGATGGATGTGCCTTGAACATCTCCCTAGGGAGGCACCCAGGGGGCATCATTACCAGATGCCCGAAACACCTCAGCTGGCTCCTCTCAACGTGAAGGAGCAGCAGCTCTACTCCGAGCTCCCTATGGATGACTGAACTTCTCACCCTATCTATAAGTGAGTGTATGTGTGTGTATACATACACACACACACACACACACACACACACACACACACACACACACACTAGCCGAGTTCCCTGTTCTACGCACGGGTAATAAAGACTTTTATCCATGTCATTGCATATTTCATGTCACTTTAGTTAAGGTGTAGTAAGTTGCACTGCATTGTGTGGATGCTGTCATTAATTTTCAGAGAGCAATTTGTAATATTCATGAGACCCAAGTGAATGATGATAAAAAGGTTACAGCAGGTTATATCACAGCAACGCTCTGGCAGCCGTACACGGCAGGTACAGTTTAATTGAAAAACCACGTGTCTTGACTTGCATGCAGTCGCGCAGGCCCGTTCAGATTGTAATTAAAGTGCACCCTAGCCAGCCACTATTACGTGGTAAGTAAATTGTGATGCTGCTACCTGACCCAAGTACCATGTAAACTGTGAAAATAAGGGCACCAGTGAGTGGGTCGTGATCTAATATATGAGGCTGACCGTGTGTGTGTTTGCGCATGTGCACTTTCAACTTAAGGGCCCCAGTGACCTCCCCCTTGGTGGCCCCAGTCACCATACCAAGTTTGGTGTCGACTGCATAATTACTGTGGCTTTGCATAGAGAACACAAACCGTGCCACATACATATACAGACTGCCTTTTATATTTCTAGAAATATAAATATTATATGCATGGAATAATATTTTGAGTGGAAGACTTTTTTCTTATTACTTTGTTCTTTTGGCTTCCAAAATTCTGTGGATACTGTGAGCATCTTGGACATTGGGTCCTTTAAAGGTGCACAGCTTCACTTTTTTTTAATAAATCCTTTCAGCTGCTCTTATTTGGGCTTTAAGCAGCACCCATGTGCATCACCACCTCACACAAAGTCTATACGTACATCCAGTGGACTTTAGCTACAAGTGAGTAATAATAATTTATAATTTATTAATTTATATAGCGCCAAATCACGACAAAGTCGCACCAAGGTGCTTCACATAATTCACAACAACACAAATTAATCTAAATTTAAAATTAAAAGCAAGAAAAGCACAGTTAAAAGATAAAACACAGTAGAATAAAAAGAAATTACAAGGCAAACACAAACAGATTAAAAAATTAATGATAAGACAGTCTAAAAAAGTGGGTCTTCAGTCTTGATTTAAAAATCTCCACCATGTCAGACTGCCGAATAACAGCAGGTAGATCATTCCAAAGACCCGGACCACGGTAGGAAAAGGCTCTATACCCCACAGACTTTTTGTTCATCCTCGGAACACACAGAAGCCCTGCGCCCTGCGAACGCAAAGGCCTCGCAGGTACGTAGGGCTTAACCAAGTCCGCCAAGTAGGAAGGCGCCAGTCCATGAACAATTTTATAACAATAAACAAATAAATTATATACAATAAAACTTTAAAATCCAATCTGTCAGAAACCAGTAGCCAATGAAGGGATGCCAGAATGGGAGTAATGTGGTCAAGTGCGTGCGTCGTTATATTTGTTTCCTTTTGACGGTTCCTTATCTATCTTTCTCTCTGTACACAGTTCAGGTGAGGTGGCATTTTTTCCTTACTTTTTGGTGTTTTTTTTGTTAATTTTCGGTTTGTTTGTTGGTTGTTTTTATTGGTTGGTCTGGTTTGCGTGTGGTTTTGCATGGTTTTTGCGGCGGGTTTTGGCGCGGATGGCGTCTGGGCCGCTGCCGGCCCTCTCTCTCCGTCAGGGGGTGAGGGTGGTCCCAGACCCGGCTGTGTCTGTGGAGGATATGTCCTCCTGGCTGTGGGTGAGCAGGTCGGACATGAGAACTTAACGTTTGCATCCAGAATGAACAGAGCCGTGGTGGTTTTTCTGTCGGAGGAGCGTTTCTCTGCTCAGCTTTTGATCAATGCGGGGAAAAAAACCAGATGGAAGTGATGTTAATCATTTGTTGTAAATAATGCTGCGTTTACACATAACGACAAGTCACGAATGCGACGAAGTACACATTCTTGGCCGCTGATCACAAATGCAATGATTCGGGGCAGAGGCGTCAGGTGTCCACAGGAACTGTTGCAACCTGTTACGATTAATGGCGCGTGTTGCTGGAGAATCATCAGGAACCATTACGCACAGTCAAGAATAATGTTCCGTGTTGTTGTGTGTAACAGTGCGTCGTTAAGTTCTGTCACGTGAACGAGGTGAATTGTCTCCACACACACACACACACACACACCCATATTCATCCAACCGAATTCAGATCGCTCCAGTTTTTCAGAAGAACTTTGTGACTGCATGCGTAGTTGGGCTCTGTGCCATGGAGTGGTGCAGAGAGGAGGAGGAGGACAGAGCCAGATGTGTGGCTTCATGCGGCTCTCGTCTCGCGCGTTTTGCCAAACATCAGGCACGTGCAGCAGGTGGAACACCTGCAGGAGAGCGCTGAAGAGCACTGAAATGAGACTTTTAGCCGACTTGGTGTCAGCAATCAAACTGAATGCAGTGCAGCAGGGTTTAATTGTGCGCACGCTTCTTCCTCCGCCGGACTGGAGGAGGTGCAGAGATGTCTGGCTGCTCTGGTTCCTCTGGCTCAGACTCGTCCTCCCGTTCAACAACAGCAGGTGGAACACCTGCAGGAGCATCCTGAGGAGCTTCAACAGGAACTGTGGAATGACACTTGGCCGACTTTGCATCACTGTTCCTCTTCGTCATACTGCATTAAACTGAACGCTGTGGAGCCGAGTTTAATTGTGCGCACGTGACAGAAAACTGATTCGTCGTGGTGCGCAGTGAAATGTGACGCCGCGTTACAAGTCGTGTCAAAACTTGACAGTTTCTGTGTCACTTCGTAATAACGCGTGACAGTTTGGGAATAAAATAAATGGTAAATGGACTGCATTTATATAGCGCTTTTCCATCTGAATCAGACGCTCAAAGCGCTTTACGATTATGCCTCACATTCACCCCGATGTCAGGGTGCTGCCATACAAGGCGCTCACTACACACCGGGAGCAATAGGGGATTAAAGGGCTCCAGGAACCCTCACAGGAACCACTACAAACGTTGTCACGTTCTATTAAGGATCAATACTCATCAAGACGGATCAATATACTCAGTTGCGACCTCCACAACGTGAGACGAAATGAGGGTGGCGTGTGACATTCGTGGAAGATTTTTTGACAAGCAAAAACATGCTCCACGAATATCAAGAATATCACACACCAACACACACTATTAAGAAACATATTCAGATGTGTTAAGTCACATTAAGAATGTCAGGAATGTGTCACGAATGACAGAAAAATGACATTCATAATGCGTCTTGCGTATGTGTAAACGCACCATAAAGCTGTGTTTTTTTATTCTCTCTCTCTCTCTCTACAAGTAATCAACCACATCACAGCAGTTTTGAACAAACCTAAATGTTGTGTTGCCCTCTCTTCTAACAATATACATGCTTGTAATGTAGCTGCTTCTGACACCTTACAGTAGGACTTGCATTTCTACAAGATTGTGGCAACGCTCACACTTGTATCACATCATCATGTAGTGAGGAGCCAGCTTTCTATGGATCCTGGCGTAATATGAGATCGGCACCCCTGTTATACCTTTGCAATTACAGATGAGGGAATACCACATGTGAATCGATGGAATAGTTTGGGGCATGATGGAAACAACACTTGAAGACATCTGTGTGTTACATCTGGTGAAACACACAGGCCAGGGAACACATCTTTAAGCCTAGACACAGTTCAACATGTGTCAGTTGGGGCAGAGAATGACTACAAATCACCTCATTTTTTCAAATAATTTGTTTTGGCTTCTCCCTTTCTGGCCAGGGATGCGATTTAACACAAATTTAATGCCGGATGCCCTCCATGAACCAGGAAACTGAAATGCTTGTGCCACCGTGCTGGCCGGGCCTCATTCCAGCAATCAATGAAGCTAAAAGCAATGACACTATGAAGCGCGACCAAAGGTGGCGGGCACAGATGCCTCTAGCATCTGCTACTATAAGCAACAGGCTGGTTGTTGTTGTGTCCCAAGGTTCTTGAAAAAGAGCAATGTGGTAGGCATTTAGCATTTATGCAGGTACTATAGCCTGTTTGCTAAGAGTTGCAGTAAATTATGAATCTGCTAATATTCACTGGCAACTTGCCAAATGTGTCTGTGAATATTTCCAGGTTTTGGCCACAGCAGAAGAAATTATGAATACAGCCAAGCAAATGCCGGGTTCGGGACTGTAGACCGTGATGGAACCAATTATGACGTTCTGAGTGATGCCTGCTGGAGAAAACTGACAAGTAGAAAAGAGCTGACAGAATGAGGTTTGTTATTAGATTAAATAAAAAAAAAATGAAACAGAATGAATCTGTCAATTTAATAAAGTGCTTTAAAACACGAGCACACAGAAGATGAGTCTTGATTTTTATCTGTGCAGAACATTCAAACTGCAGGCACGGCTTCGTTTAACAAAGGGCTTCACAAATTCAAATCTAAAAAATGACTCACAAAACCCTGCGGGCGCAATTTTACCTCCCATAGTGCAAATAGGTTTATTCACCTCTCTGAAATACAATTCACAGTCACAGGAAACAATCTCTCACTCATTTCAGCCAATGTTCTCAGCAGACCAAGAGGTCAGAGTGGAGACTTTCTAACCTGGAGACTGTCTACTGATTTGAAAAGAGCTGACCTTGAAGGATAATTATTCCAAATATGTCAAAAGATGAATTCAGATTACTGAGCAAATGTCATCAGAAGGAAAAAACAGACTGCCGAGCAGTTCCCAGAAGAAATACAAATTCAAGTTAAACATGATGTTTCAAGCTCTGAATAATAATTATCAGTTTTGTAGTTGCAGCATAAATCCTCAAATGTGGTTGTTATTATTAAAGTTAAAGGTCCTTTCAAATTTCACAAAACTGACAAAACTTAATTTCTACTGAAACCCAAGCATTATACTGTTAGTTTATTTTTGTAACATGTTGCAAAATTACAGCTCATTTTAGTGAAGAGAACATGTTGATCTGGGTGGAACTGCGTGGCTAATATTGTATCTTCCTTCCTCATGCAAACTGACTGCAACAGGAAGCACACGTGTGAGGTTTTACAATGACATTTGAGGTGTTACCTAGTTATATAAAGTGTTTTTAGATTTAGAAGTGTTTATTTCTCACTAAAGTTTACAAAAGATATACGAAACAGATTAGATTTATACAGAAATGCATGTTTTAGAGCATTTTCACCATCTTGGTTTATATTGTTGGAGTGAGCAACCAGCTGATGTCATGCTGCCTTCCTTTACTGTGATTGGCCGTCACCAGGGCCTTCCCAGCATCCTCGCACAGATCAGGGGAAGGCCCCACGTGATCTATGATGTCAGTTCTTGAATTTTGACCCATGAGGGGACAAAATTCATCAATTTTGATCGTATTGGCAAAATCACATTATGAATCCCTCATTTAAATGCTAAGGAATTAAATTATAGTGGTGCCAAAGAAAATGAAATCAATGAATTAAATCACGCAAGTGGGTCAGGTCAAAGGTCATCTCAAATCTTCATGCACGCTCACTTCCTGAGCGTGTCAGGATGCTCTTCCTCGACTATACCTCTGCCTTCAATACCATCCACCCAAAAAAGCTGATTGGAAAACTGTCCGATCTGGGGGGTCCTGACCGCCACCTGCAACTGGGGTCTGGATTTCCTCAGACAGATGGCAGGTTGTACAGATGGGAGAAACGGTTTCCGCTGAGCTCACAATCAGCACTGGATCACCTCAGGGCTGCTGCCTCAGCCCCAATCTCTTCACCCTGTAGACCCAAGACTGTCCAACATGTGCAACACAATCATCAAATACGCTGATGACACTTGAAAACAATCTGCATGCCATTTTCTGGGGATTGTTTGTTGCTGTGACGCCACTCTGAACTTCACACAAATTTAAATTTATTAATTTATATAGCGCCAATTCACGATGAACTCGTCTCAAGGCGCTTCACACAACAAAAACGAACGCACGAACAATACTGTTTACTTCCGGGGGCGCGACCTGCTGCTGACCCTGCGCTCACTGTTTGTCTGTTAGCGTTATTAAATTTGTTTTAACATTTTTTTTTAAGCAGTTCATTGGTTTAATGTGGATGTGACCTATCAGAACTTCACTGCACTTTGCACCTTATCGTCGCAATGAAAACCGGACTGCTGTGGATCATTTTCTGCCTATCAGCGTTTGCGCACGGGAGCTGCCTCACAAGCCGGCAAAGCTTCCTTACCTACACCAGAGAGCATCTTTTGTCACTTCGCTCACCTGGTGGAGTTCCTTCAGTTTGTCTACCTGCGGACTGTCAGGAAATCCGACGGCCTCTTAAATGTCCGGGGAAGAGGAAAAAGCGTGGCTCCAGGGGAGGCGTGAGGCACCGACTCTGGAGACGCCGCAGCAGATTCCCGCTGCCTGTCATCACTCTGTCTAACGTCCGCTCGGTAAGCAATAAACTCGATGAACTTGTGCTGAGAGCCGAGCATGACAGTGAATTTACACAGAGTAATCTTGTGTGTTTGACGGAAACATGGCTTAAAGATCATTACGATACATCGAGCCTGTCAGGCTACACCGCTGTCAGAGCGCACAGGGACGCGCACAAATCCATCAGAGGGGGTCTGTGTTTGTTTGTGGATAACAGCTGGGCCACTCAATACAGCATACGAGAGCAAGTATGCACACCTGACTATGAGATACTGACTGTATCTTTTAGACCCTTTTATCTTCCGCGGGAGTTCGGACAGATCACTGTCATTCTCGTATACGTGTCCGGTCCAGATGACGACGCAGCAGGAGAGAGAAGAGCAGAGAGCTGTAATAATGCACTCAGCCGCTCTGCTGACCAGCCCGTTTTCATTCTGGGTGACTTTAACTCCTGCAGTCTGTCTGCCCACACCTGCCCACTCTACAGCAATATGTAGACTGTCCTACACGTCTGCATCGCACGCTTGACCGTTGCTATGGCAACATCCCAGAGGCTTATAAAGCGGTATGCAGACCGCCTCTTGGAAAATCTGACCACAGTGTGATTCATCTTTTGCCTAAATACAAAGCTGTGGTCAAAAGAATTAAAACAGTTAATAAGCAGGTACAGGTGTGGCCCGAGGAAAGCAAAGAGCAACTCAGAGACTGGTGTCTCAACAGCCAGCTGGAAATCAATGTGTCTAAGACAAAGGAGCTTGTTTTTCACACAAAGCAAGAACTGACCGTGCAGCCAGTTTCACTCGATGGCCAGCTTGTTGAAATGGTTGAAACTTTTAAATATCATGGTACAGTTCTTGATAGTCACTTGAGCTTCTTTGAAAACAATGATTTTATCTTTAAGAAATGTTCACAGCGACTCAGTCTTCTCATAAGATTGACACATCATAACACTAATGATAAAACAAAGAAAACAAATGAGTCTTTAAACGTGACTTAAAAGTCTCCACAGTATCAGACTGCCGAATGTGTGCCGGGAGATCGTTCCATAGAGCTGGAGCTCGGTAGGAGAAAGCTCTGTGACCGGCAGACTTTTTATTCACCCTGGGAACACACAGAAGTCCTGCACCCTGAGAAGGCAGGGCCCGAGCTGGTACATAGGGGCTTACCAGGTCAGCCAGATAGGGAGGTGCAAGTCCATGAACAATGTTATAAACTAATAACAGTACTTTAAAATTCGATCTTGCAGGAACAGGAAGCCAGTGCAGGGACGCCAAAATGGGTGTAATGTGGTCAAACTTTCTGCTTTGTGTCAAGTCTGACAGCAGCATTTTGAACCAGTTGAAGACCCCTAATCCTGGACTGCGGTAAGCCAGAAAATACAGCATTACAATACTCCAATCTAGAAGAGACAAATGCACGAATCAAAGCCTCAGCATCAGCCATAGACAGGATGGGATGAATCTTCGCTATATTTCACAAATGGAAGAAAGCAGTCCTCGTAATGTCTCTAATGTGGAGATCAAAGGACAACGTAGGATCAAAAATTACTCCAAGGTTCCTCACTTTATCTGTATGATGTATAACACACGAACCTAAGGTAAGTGCTAGCTGATCAAATTGATACCGATACCTCACTGGACCAAGAACCATAACTTCAGTCTTATCAGAATTTAAAAGTAGGAAGTTACCAGATATCCAACTTCTTCCTGATACAAGGCAATCTTCCAAAGATTTTATGTGAATGAGATTACCAGCAGTTATTGGCATGTACAATTGAGTGTCATCAGCATAGCAATGAAAGGGAATCCCAAAGCACTGCAGTATATTCCCAAGGGGTGCTACATAAAGGGGAAAAAAAAGCAGGGTCCTAAAACGGATCCCTGCGGAACCCCAAACTTCATGTCCCTACGATCAGAGGAGGTGCCATTACACAATACACAGTAAGAACGACTGGACAGGTATGACCTCAACCATACAAGAGCAGTTCCAGTAATCCCAAAGTGATTCTCCAGCCTACTGAGTAAAATATGATGATCCACAGTATCAAACGCAACACTAAGATCCAACAGCACCAAGACTGTAACGGTATCTGAGTCCATTGCTCGCAAAAGGTCATTCACTACTTTAGTAAGTGCTGTCTCTGTGGAGTGATATTTTCCAAAAGCAGACTGCAGTGGCTCAAAAAGATTATTCTCAGTGAGGTAGTCCACGAGCTGTCGCGAAACCACCTTTTCCAGGATTTTACAACAAAATAATAGATTTGATATCGGTCTAAAATTTTTCAATACACTAGGGTCGAGATTGGATTTCTTAAGTAATGGTTTAATCACTGCAGACTTGAAACATTTAGGAACAGATCCAGAAGTTAATGAGAGATTTATAATTTCCAGCACAGATGGAAATTATAAATCACACACGGTTGTATACGCTTCTTTTATTTCTGTTTAGCACTCTTCTGGTTATTAATTGTATCTACTCTGAACATTATTTAACAACAGTCCTGTTGTGAATCGCTAGCAGTTAGCATTTGCTAGCAGTTAGCATTCGCTAGCTAGGTCGACACCTCCCCTCTCCATTGTTACTTTTAATAGCTGTTTCTTTTCTACCCGTTTAATACTTCTGTTCATTTTTCAGTTGAACTGTTGTGAATTTTAAGTAATTTTTACTCCGGTGTAAAATCTTAGGAGCGGCTAGCATTTTCGCTAGCGGTTAGCTTGCGTTAGCTATTTCTGAGCCTTATTTTTTAATTTCATTTTTTTTTACACTCCTGTTAGTTAATTAACTGTTTAGTGTATTTTATAGCTGCTGCTTTTTTACCTGTTTAATACTTCTGTTAGTTTTTCACTGTAACTGCTGTGAATTTTAACTCATTTATCTGCATCTGTGTGAGCCTTAGGAGTGGTTAGCTTATCCATTATTGGTTAGCTCGTGTTTGCTTGACTACATTTTGGAATTTCTTAGTGCACAAAGTACACTACTAATTCTACTTTACACCCTCAGTAAATCCTGCGTGATGTTGGAAGATAGGGTGGCTCTGTTAGAGAGCCGTGTCCGTAAGTTAGAGCAGCTTCTTAGCGCAGTGGAGTTAGATGTTACGGGCACTCCAGATGAGGTTAGCGAGCCCATTAGCATCAGCTTAGAAACGCCGGCTGTGGAGGACGGCTTTCGGACTGTGGCTAGGCGGAGGAAGCCCCATAGGGCTTGGTGCTCGGTTGTGGCACCCCGATCACAGTTGCCAGTGCGAACTGTGAATCGGTTCTCCCCTTTGGATTGGCCAGATGTGAATTCTCTGAGCCCACGAGTGACTTCCACGCCTGTCTCCAGACCGAAACACCGGACTTTAGTGATAGGAGATTCTATCACCCGCAAAGTCAGGTTACAGACGCCAGCTGACATTAAATGTATTCCTGGGGCCAGAGCTCCCGACATTGCATCTCATCTTAGGGTGCTGACGCTGCAGAAGGGAAGACAGATGAAGGAACATGACATGAGATATAGTCACATAGTTATTCACGTTGGCACCAATGATATCAGGATGAAGCACTCAGAGGTCACAAAAATGGACATAGAGAGGACTTGTGACCTTGCCAGAAAGATGTGTCGGCATTGATTAATAGTCTCTGGTCCCCTCGCCTCCCGGGGTACTGATGAGGCGTTTAGCAGGCTGACATCATTAAATAGGTGGCTGGCGCAGTTTTGTAGACAGCAAGGCTTTAGCTTTATTGATAACTGGCCTTCGTTCTGGGGCCACCATGGCTTGCTGATGCCGGACAGCCTCCACCCTACTGGGGGGAAGGCGCCGCCATCTTGTCTGCAAACATAGATAGAGCTCTACATGGCGGGTAACATTAGGAATCTACAGCAGGCCACGGAGCAGGTGATTAGAGACCCTGCAAGGCTTATGACAAATGTGGGTGTGGAATCCATTAGCGTAGTGGGAAATTTAGTGCAGAAAATCCACTATCGTGATAGTGCAGTTTATTTGCCAGGGAGGGAATTTCAACAAGTTGAGACTGTGACCTGCTTCCGCAGACATGTCCATAAAAATCATAGAGGGATATGCTTTCCAAACTTAATACCCATTACTATATTGGATGATGATGAAATTGAGGATGGCCCAGTGGTTGTTCCAGCAATAGCAAAGATTTTGTGTCTGCTGCCTACAACGCTCGTGGAATGTCTTAAACCCAAACCTACTTCTAGGCATCTTATATATGCTACTCTGGAACCACCCCTAAACCCAAACAGTTCAACTGTCAACCCCACTGAGGTCCTTAGACTGGGTCTCATTAACATAAGATCAATGTCCTCAAAATCACTGTTGATCAATGATCTAATTATTGATCATCACTTAGATATGATTGGGCTATGTGAAACCTGGCTTAAACCTACAGCTGTCCTCCCCTTAAATGAGGCCTGCCCACCAGCATATACATTTAGTCACGTCCTTCGTGATGCGAAGCAAGGCGGGGGTGTTGCTCTTATTTATAAATCTAGGTTTAGCTTATTAGCTGTTGGGGGTTACAAATATCACTCATTTGAGCATCTGATTCTCCGCTCTGCTCAGGATATTACACATTGCCAAGGTCAGAAGAATAAAAATCAGTCGTATTACTTTGTCACTGTATATAGGCGTCCTGGCTCATATTCTGAATTCTTAGATGAATTTGGTGCATTCATCTCTAACTTGTCAACTAGTGTAGATAACATTCTGATCATTGGTGACTAACATTCATATAAATAAGCCTTCTGATCCCCTCTGCAACTCATTTATGGAAATTGTGGATGCATTAGGATTTCGGCAATGCATTAGGGATTCGACGCACGTTAGTGGAAATACCCTGGATCTGGTTCTCGCACGTGGTATTGCTGTCACGAACATTTACATCATGCCTCTTACATCAGTGGTGTTTGATCACTCACTTATTATGTTTACAGTTTCGCTGCCGTGTATAGTGGAACAACAACCTTATATACCTTTACAGCGATGCATCAACTCCTTAACTAAGACTGAACTCGAAGCTAGACTGCCTGATTTCTTAGCTTCACATTTGACAAATACCTAGTCAGTAGACAGACTTGTGGATAGTTTAAACTCAGTGCTCAAAACTACACTCAACATGATTGCACCACCTGTGTTAAAACCGCGCTTCAAAATTAGAAGAATTTTACCTTGCGTGGCATGATGCTATCTTAGACTATAAGCATGCATTATTGGCTACAAAGTGGACCTATTACTCTGATTTGATCAACAAAAACAAGCATAACTCAAAGTTCTTGTTCGACACGGTGGCAACACTTTTGCATGAGCAACCACCTGTAGTTCACTCTCATTTTACAGCACAAGATTTCCTAGATTACTTTGAGAAGAAAATAGATGACATTAGGTTGAACATATCCCAGCATGCCTTAACCCAGCCACTACACCCTGCTATTGAGGTGGGCGCCACTACTGAGGTATTACCTCGATTTACAGAATTTGACAGTATCTCACTAGACATGCTGACAAAACTCAATGTCAACAAAAAGCACAACCTGTTTATTTGATCCTATACCAACAAAACTGTTTAAGGACCTGTGGCCCACTCTTGGGCCAACTGTGCTGGAAATTATTATTCTTTCTTTAACTTCTGGATCTGTTCCTAAATGTTTCAAATCTGCAGTGATTAAACCATTACTTAAGAAACCTAATCTTGACAAACTATCGGCCGATATCAAATCTATCATTTTTCTCTAAAATTCTGGAACAAGTGGTGTCACGGCAGCTCGTAGACTATCTTACTGAGAATAATCTCTTTGAGCCACTGCAGTCTGCTTTTAGAAAATATCATTCCACAGAGACAGCTCTCACCAAAGTGGTGAATGATCTTCTGCTTACAATGGATTCAGACACCACTACGGTTCTGTTGCCGTTAGATCTCAGTGCTGCATTTGATACAGTGGATCATCATATTCTACTTGATAGGCTGGAAAATCATTCTGGGATTACTGGGAGTGCCCTTGCATGGCTGATGTCATACTTGACCAGTCGTTCTCACTGTGTTTTGTACAGTAACACTATCTCTAACCTTAGGGACATGAAATTTGGGGTTCCACAGGGGTCTGTCTTAGACCCCCTGCTTTTCTCCCTTTATATAGCACCCCTTGGGCACATATTGCGGCGTTTTGGGATTACCTTTCACTGCTATGCAGATGATACTCAGTTATACATGCCAATAACTGCTGGTAATCTCGTTCACATAAAATCCTTAGAAGATTGCCTTGCAGCAGTGAGAAGTTGCATGTCTAGAAACTTCCTACTTTTAAACTCTGATAAGACTGAAATGATGGTTCTTGGTCCAGTGAGACATCTGCATCAATTTGACCAGTTAACGTTCAGCCTCGGCTCATGTGTCATACATCACACTGAAAGTGGGGAACCTTGGGGTAATTTTTGATCCTTCATTGTCCTTTGGCCTCCACATTAGAAATATTATGTGGACTGCTTTCTTCCACCTGCAAAATATAGTGAAGATTCATCCCATCCTGTCTATGACTGATGCTGAGACCCTGATCCATGCATTTATCTCTTCTAGACTGGACTACTGCAATGTTCTATTTTCTGGTTTACTGCAGTCCAGCATTAGGGGTCTCCAATTGGTTCAAAATGCTGCAGCCAGACTTTTGACACGAAGCAGAAAGTTCGACCACATTACACTCATTTTGGCGTCTCTTCATTGGCTTCCTGTCCCAGTGAGATCAGATTTTAAGGTTCTGCTACTAACCTATAAAATTATTCATGGAGTGGCACCCTCCTACATAGCCGACTTTATTAAACCTTACGTACCGGCCCGGGCTTTACGTTCTCAGGGTGCAGGACTACTTTGTGTCCCTAAGGTGAATAAGAAGTCTGCGGGTCACAGAGCTTTCTCTTATCGTGCCCCTGTTCTGTGGAATGATCTCCCTGCGTCAATAAAACAGTCAGATTCTGTGGAGACTTTCAAGTCCAGACTTAAGACGCACTTATTTTCCCTTTCATATGGCTAGCATACTGGTACAGTTTTGTTTTACGTTTTTTACTCTTTGAATTCATTTTATTAGTAATTGGAGTGTGCCGCAGCCTCAACTTTACCTAAATTCTGGGTCTTTTAGTGAAGCTTAGGGCTAGTGGCCAGCGATCACCTTAGTATTTCTTCTGTTTTTCTTGTTGTTTAATGCTGACAAATTATACTGTATTTTTTGTCTTTCTGATGCCTGATTGTTTATTTCTCTCTGTTTAAGGTGCAGCTCCATCCAGAGATGGGTGTGGTATTTGTGCTGGAGATCCTCCTGTCCTGTGCGCCAATTGAATTTCTTGTATATTCGTCTGTGAATTGTTGTTCTGTAATTTATGTCTGTATTATGGCCCAAGCAGAGGGTCACCCCCTTGAGTCTGGTCTGCTTGAGGTTTCTTCCTCAGAGGGAGTTTTCCCTTACCACTGTTGCTCTGGGGATTGGTAAGGTTAGACCTTACCTGTGTGAAGCACTTTGAGGCAACTTTGTTGTGATTTGGCGCTATATAAATGAAAATAAATTGAAATTGAAATGACACGACCGTCCTGGGCCTCATCAAGGGTGGGAGCGAGACTGGGTACAGGACGGTGGTCGACAGCACACTTGCCTATGGAGAAGAAAAGGACTTCATTCAATGTAGGAAAGACAACAGAAATCATCAATGACTTCAGGAGGAAAGATTCTCAACTGCACCCCTTCATCACCAGGGGGCACTGACATGGTGAGAGTGGACAGCCACAAGTTCCTTAGTCTTCATGTGTCATCTGATCTGAGCTGGTCTGCAAACACTGCAGCCACCGTGATAAAAGCTCAGAAGCAACTGCACTTCATCAGACAGCTCAGGAAGGCCCGGGATGAGCTGCCGCCCCCTAACACAGACTGTCCTCACCGCGGGCATCTCAGTGTGGTATGGCAACCCCACTCAGACAGAGAGGAAGGCTCTGCAGAGAGCCGCAAAACAGCAGAGAAAATGATCAGGACTGAACTTCCAACAATGGACTCAATCTGCAGTCAACTATGCAAGAAGAGGGCAGAGCACATTATCAGGGACCCCCACCAGCCCACCCACATTCTCCTCAGGCCCAAACACACAGCTTACAGCCTGAGGAACAGCAGAGCAGACAGCAACACACACACACACACACACACACACACACAGGACTCCGTTCAAGAAAAAGGTTATAACCCACAGTCAGAGTGACGGTGTCCCTGAACTCAGAGCGACGGACTGTTCACAACCAAAATATTTATCACACAACTATAACCTAATGTGCAATATTTCATTCCTTTTGAAATAACAGTCATTGGTGCAATAACAGTTTGATCAGCATGTGCAATATACACTTTATTATCCGTGCAACATCCACTGTCGGAATATAAATGTGCAATATCTACTGTCGGAATGTAAATATGCAATAACGGCTGTTCTCTGTCCCCATTAACCTGACACTTTGTAATGTCTTTTTTTCCCCAGCTACACCGCGTATCCTTTTTACACCGTTATACCTTTTATATCTTTATATTTGTTTACTCGAGAGCTTTGTGCAAGAATTCCAAAGTAACCAAACCTTGCATGCGAGTACAAATGGCAAATAAAGTCTCCATCTTCCTCCTGCAGTACATGCGCACGACAGTGAAGGAGGAAAAGAAAATTAGTTCTGGAATTCCCCCCAGATAAATGTTCTCTTCATTAAAATGAGCTGTAATTTTGCAACATGTTACATAAATAAACAGACATTATAATGCTTGGCTTTCAGTAAGAAGTACATTTTCTCAGTTTTGTGGAATTGGAAAGGCTGTACAGCTTTAAATTTTCATTGTCATTGTCGTCATCAAACATTTTACTATATGAAGAAGCAGTAAGTCGTATGTTGGTTCTTGTGCTTATCCTCAGATTCTGTAGCATAAAGCAGATTAGAGTCAAGATGGAGTCTGGGGAGAGTCCGATGGAGGCTACATCCAATCTGGGGATGGGACACATTTACAGACTGGTGCACTACGACAATCCACATGAAGTGTGTTGTCTGAGGACACAGAGAGGTGGAGGAACTGGGAGTCAAACACAGGTCTACATAGTGTTACCTGCTCTAGGCTTTAAAATAATAAACTGGCCCTGACTGACCATGCAGACATACAGAAAATGAGCTAGTACCCAATTCAGCACACAATCATTGGCTGTCTGACCCAAGAGTTGTTGAATAGGAAAGTCTTGCCCATCAGTCTGTGGATTTACAGTTTTTGCATAATGGTGGGTAGTTGGGCTGTCACTCAATCCCAAACCTGGAGGTTATTATTTGTCTGGTCATTTCACTTGTTCGGTCTGGGTGACCCAAGAAGGAATTTATCCTGACAGCAGCAAGTGAGGAAAAGTACCCGTGTGTCACAGAAAAGCCACAGTGACAGGGTGAGGTGGAGCTATTCTGGTCCTGTACCTCATACTGTTCTGCCATGAAAGCCCGTCAAGACCGAGGAGTGACATTCCACAGGCTGGTGAATTCAGTCATTTCAACTCCGTGACACTTGTCATGGAAAAGATACATTCATTTGACAATCTCTGCAGGACTTGGGCCAAGAGAAGTGAGCACAAACATAACCCTCAACTTTTCCAGGTGAAATTTGTATTCTGTTTCATCAACATTAACAAAAAAATATTCTCACCCTTCCTGACCCGTGTTTATAATTCAACAGTGCTACCTCCAGGAACACACGTTACACGTACTGTGCTGCTTTTATGACATTATAACAGTATTCAAAGACCATTCTTAAGTCATAAAATGTGCAGCACATCCCTGTGTTACTGTCCAGGAAGAAAATCCAGCAGAGCAGTCAGTTAAGTACGAGGGCTGTCCGTAAAGTATAGGTCCTTTTTATTTTTTTCAAAAACTATATGGATTTCATTCATATGTTTTTACGTCAGACATGCTTGAACCCTCGTGCGCATGCATGAGTTTTTCCACGCCTGTCGGTGACGTCATTCGCCTGTGAGCACTCCTTGTGGGAGGAGTCGTCCAGCCCCTCGTCGGAATTCCTTTGTCTGAGAAGTTGCTGAGAGACTGGCGCTTTGTTTGATCAAAATTTTTTCTAAACCTGTGAGACACATCGAAGTGGACACGGTTCGAAAAATTAAGCTGGTTTTCAGTGAAAATTTTAACAGCTGATGAGAGATTTTGAGGAGATACTGTCGCTTTAAGGACTTTTCACGGTGCGAGACGTCGCTCAGCGCTCTCAGGCGGCGTCATCAGCCTGTTTCAAGCTTAAAACCTCCACATTTCAGGCTCTATTGTTCCAGGACGTCGTGAGAGAACAGAGAAGTTTCAGAAGAAGTCGGTTTCAGCATTTTATCCGGATATTCCACTGTTAAAGGAGATTTTTTTAATGAAAGACGTGCGGGCGGACTGCAGCATCGGCTCGCAGCCGCCAAGACGCTCCGCCACAGGAAAAACACCTCTGTTGGAAGCCTTGAGGACAAGCTGGAACATGTCCAGCTGATAAACAATTTCTCATATACTCACTCCACTGAAAGCCATCAAAAGCCGCCTGGATTTTACAAATGGTTATCAACACGGAGGTGTTTTTCCTGTGCCGCCGCGCCGCGTCGGCTGCGTCCCGACGCGCGGACCCGTCCGCACGTCTTTCATTAAAAAAAATCTCCTTTAACAGTGGAATATCCGGATAAAATGCTGAAACCGACTTCTTCTGAAACTTCTCTGTTCTTTCACGACGTCCTGGATCAATAGAGCCTGAAATGTAGAGGTTTTAAGCTTGAAAAAGGCTGATGACGCCGCCTGAGAGCGCTGAGGGAAGTCTCGCACCGTGAAAAGTCCTTAAAGCGACAGAATCACCTCAAAATCTCTCATCAGCTGTTAAAATTTTAACTGAAAACCAGCTTAATTTTTCGAACCATGTCCACTTCGATGTGTCTCACAGGTTTAGAAAAAATTTTGATCAAACAAAGCGCCAGTCTCTCAGCAACTTCTCAGACAAAGGAATTCCGACGAGGGGCTGGACGATTCCTCCCACAAGGAGTGCTCACAGGCGAATGACGTCACCGACAGGCGTGGAAAAACTCACGCATGCGCACGAGGGTTCAAGCATGTCTGATGTAAAAACATATGAATGAAATCCATATAGTTTTTGAAAAAAATAAAAAGGACCTATACTTTACGGACAGCCCTCCTATTTCTGAAAGGTGTCATTTGCCCCTCAGGGTTCCAATGCTCAGCCACCTCACGCACAGCAGCAGCCATGAACGACTGTCTCAATGCTATTCTGCCAGATTGTTATCCAACTCTGCACACGGAATAATCAAAAGTACAGCACATATTCACCCAGTACACGTTAGATTGGAGGGAAGTTTGTGTAGGTTTATACTAAAAAAAAAAAAATCAATAAAAGCAGTAAGTAATTTTTGTGTGAGGAATTTATTATTCGCTTCCTGCAGAAATTGGAACAAAAATCCAAACAGAAGCCTGAGGGTACGGCGGTAAACCCTCCAGTAAACTCTGGCCGAGTGGTGATACTTCAGCAGAATGGAGCAAATAAAGGAAAAAGTACGTGTGTCTCTGCTAACCATTATCCAGCAGCAGCATCACATCTGTCTGTGTGCGGCTGCCTGTGTTTCTTAAATGAGCGCCGACGGTCTGCCGCCTCGTCCTGTGGCTGGTCAGGACAGATGTCTGAACACAACATGAAGGAGCACCAACTGACTCAACCTTCCTCTTCTTCCTCCATTTGATCCCCCCCCCCAAAAAAACAAACAAACCCAGACATGACTTAATTTGTCCCATATCAAAGCCAAATGGAGCCACGGTCCAACCTCTCGGTGCTGTCAGATTTGTGCGCCACAGCATTGATAACGGATGCTTTCAGTCCTCATTCAACAACCAGAATATTCCAGAAGTAGACTGCTGATACTAACCGTAATGTTCTCAGACAAATGAACATTGCTCATCCTTATATAGACAGCATGAGCGCTATGCATTTGTTTTTTAGGCAAAAAAACAAACAAAAAAACAAATCCTCATTTAAAGCAGTTAATTGATTTATTTGACAAGTGTCATACCTGTACAATTACACGTATAAATAAAACGCAGAACAATGCATTAAAGTATAAAAATATTTATTTCTAACGTGGTCCTCAAAGAGTATGTTGCACCAGGTGTGTCGTGAGCGCCTTGTGTGCCAGCACCCTGACAGTGTGTGAATGTGAGGCATTACTGTACAGCACTTTGAGCTTCTGATGTATTTCATTACATACGACTCTCGTTACACAACTGTTTTTGCATCTGTTCTAAACACTGCTTCTGTGTGTTTCCCAAACTTTAAGCTAAAAATGTTAAAAATCTCAAAACGATCTTCTGTTGAAATGCAAGACGTGTTTCATGTTGCGGAGGATCACAGGAGGCTTCTGCTGAGACTGGCAGGTCCCGATTACTGGATGTTCTACTTGTTCATCCACTTTCACCTGCTGTCCCACATGATTCACCCACTCTGCACCAATTAAATATGTTTATTCACATTATGAAGCTCAAGATCCACAGTGGATCCAGAAAGTATTCACAGCGCTTCATGTTACAGCCTTATTCCAAAATGGATGAAATTCTCTTTTTTTTCCCCCTCAAAATTCTACACACAATATCCCATAATGACAATGTGAAAAGTTTTTTTTCTTTTTTTTTTTAAGATTTTTGCAACTTTATTAAAAACAAGAGCAATCAGAGATTTCTGACTGTCTAAAATATGTTGCTTTCACATTTAACAACAGGAGCGCGTACGCACACACAAACATACAAAAACAGGAACTGAAGATTCTTTGGGTGAGAACAGGCTGATTTTCTACTTTGCCACACATGAAAAATATCATAACGGTGTTAACGCCAATAAATGAACAAATTTTAATCTAAGCTTTAAAAAGAAGAATTTTTGGAGTCACATTTTCCACTGCAGTCAACATATCTTTAGCAATGATAAGGTGGTGAAACCACACACACACACACACAGTCTAAACATTTCTGAAGTGACACATAATCTTGAGTAACTCTGGGTTCTCCAGTTTTCTTTCTGCCTTGGCAGCCTCTGGTCTTTTTGACTTTGTACCTGATCGTGTGTGAGTGTCGTTACTGTCTCACTTACCCCAGCCGCAAAGCCCAAACTTCCATCCAAGACTCTCTTCTAAAAAAAAAAAAAAAAAAAAAAAAAAAAAAAAAGGGAGAGACAAAAGGTGATTAAAAAAAAAAAACCCCTTTGGAATAAAGCATGTCAAACCCTGACAGTGCAACATCTAAGCCTTCAGTGTTGACCTCATTGGAAAATACACCACATGTCCCAAGAGATGGGTTGAAATCCCACTCACACAAACATCCTGCCCTACAGCTTTGAGAAAATCTGACAGCAGGTGTCAATCACCCAAAAGATAAAAGACAAAGAACAGGACATAAGAGATCCAAGAGGATGGACACCAACAATGACGTTGAAGGAAAAGTTCAGTCTCAAAGTGTAGAAAGGAGGTGAGAGCAGAACAACATGAAGTTATGTCTTTATCTAACTGGATGTCCAGAAAGATCAAGTCTTAAGGCCACATCAGCATCTGCAGAAGCAGATATCTCATGGCAAGAAGAAGAAGAAAAAAAAAAAAAGAAAAAAAACTATTAAAAAAAAATAAATCAAATAAATAAATAATGTTGATAAAATAAACAGAACTCAGTCAGATTCTTCAAATCCACATGTGACAAAACCATCTGAAAGGTTGCGTGCAAAAAACCGTTCCAGATATATTTCGTTTTTTAAATGTCTCACATTTTAATGACTATCTGTGCACACACACACAAAACACATGCAATGAACACCTCAGTATGTGGAACTACAGGACGCTCGTAGTTGTGAGACTTGGATGCTAATCAGTGACCAAAGGTGGCAACTGGATGACTTCGGGACTCTGCATTTTTGAAGGACACTTGGGTACTGCTGTGTGGCAAACAAGTGAGTGTCAGCTGTGCCGTTTTGGCCACATGTCACCTTTCTCTGTGCACGTGAAGTGCCTCATTGTTGGGGATCTGAGTGGTTGTAGAAGCCCACATTATACCTGGCTGCAGCCAAAAGATAGCTACTTTCGAGGGGAGTGGAAGGACCAGTTGTCTGCCAAGGAAGTTGTCATCCAGGACCCAAGGCGCTTCCATAGGGTGGTGGACATGGCAACGTGTGAAACCAGTACATGTTCCCAGACTTGACTACGCTGAACTGGACTGGCATTACTCTGTACATGTACGGCAAAACAATTAATGTACAACACATCGTCGATAACTGAGTCGAGTCTTGATGCTATACAAACCTCGTGTTAACGTGCCACTGAGCAAGACAAATTAACCCCAAAACTGCTCAACACTGGAGCAAACGGTCACCAAAGCTCAACCCCACATGACGGTGGGAAAGAGATGCAGTAAAGGAAGATGATGACCTTTAGCCGTAGCTGTCACTTTTATAATTTAACTAATGGAGGACTTCAATCAGCACAAGGATAAAAACAATACCTGTTGGCTGGAGAAAACGAAGATGAGGGCGGCTCCAGCAGCAGTCAGACCCCAAGTGAACAGAGTACCCAGCAGGGCCTGGGTCACAGGACCGTATCCTTCCAACATATCACCGGATCTGAAAAGACAAGGCGTGGTTATCCGCCGACATCTTGTCCAAAGCCAGCAAATATCTGAACTTCTATCGTCATAACTAACATTTGCAGTAAAAGTGAATTTATATTGTATTTCTAACCTTTACGTTGAAAGCATTTTTACATCACATCATTAAATACTATTGCTACTACTAATAACAAAAATAATCATTATAAATACTATTTATATAATTTAAAAACATGAAAAGGACAACACACTAGAAGGTAAATAAAGTAGAACCCCCAAATTACTATACAGTACATACTGCAATGATTTTAAGGCAAATCTGAAAAAAACTTTTCTTTTGTTCATCATTAGGTTTTTTTGTTGTCACTGGTCTGAATTGTTTTAATTTTTATTTCTACTCAACATTTTATATGAACAGTTTTTATTCATTTATGATGTTAAGCACTTTGTAAATTTTTCTCCTTAAAGTGCTATTTAAATAAATGTATTATGATTTTTTTTTTAAGTTGGAAAAAGAAAATCTGTTGAAACTAAATTTTATTTCTAACAACAATCAACATTTTCAGCAAATTTTCAATTCATTAGAAAAAAAATATTAATAATACTTCTTAGTGAGATAAACATTAAAATATTTGTTGAAATATACATTTTTCATAGTAGCTACAAGTGATGATTTGCCTCAATTATTATATTATTTATTAATTATAATGTAAGATGTCAATAAATAGTACACAAATAGTAATTTCCCAAATTCCAAGGTGTCTTAAAAGTACTTATTTTGTTTGAAATTCTGAAACTATATATGTCACAATGACAGAAGCTTGCATCTTGAAGGTTATCTGACATTTAAATAGTTGAGACGCTGTACAATCAACATGCACACCTTTAAATCCTACTCGTCTGGCACACCCTTTTTTTTTTAAACAAACAAAATCCAGCAACAAATCCTGTTTGCTCAGGAATTTGCCATCCTGGATAGTTTATTTGCCTCCATGTAGCCAAACCTGTTGGTGCTGGCAGCAGAGTTTTATGTTATCCCCACCAGCTGCAAGGTCAGAGGGGACACACGTTCTGTCCGTGGGTCACCAAAATAACAACAAAATTTATCAAATTTTCACCAAACTGGACTTTTCAATTCAGCTCAAATTACAGTATACTGTGGTGTGACATATGCCCCCCCATGAGAAAGCACATCAGCAGCACTGGGAAGGAAAAAGTCCTTCTGGTGTTTTGTTATTTTAGGAAGACAGCTCAAGCAGACCAGGCTCAGAGGGACGACCATCTGCTCTGACTATACTACCAATAACAATTTGACAAAACAATGCATAACAAAAAACTGCCAAAAAATTACTCAATCAATCAATTTTCAATCAATTTTTTCTATATAGCGCCAAATCACAACAAACAGTTGCCCCAAGGCGCCCCATATTGCAAGGCAAGGCCATACAATAATTATGTAAAACCCCAACGGTCAAAACGACCCCCTGTGAGCAAGCACTTGGCTACAGTGGGAAGGAAAAACTCCCTTTTAACAGGAAGAAACCTCCAGCAGAACCAGGCTCAGGGAGGGGCAGTCTTCTGCTGGGACTGGTTGGGGCTGAGGGAGAGAACCAGGAAAAAGACATGCTGTGGAGGGGAGCAGAGATCGATCACTAATGATTAAATGCAGAGTGGTGCATACAGAGCAAAAAGAAAAAGAAACAGTGCATCATGGGAACCCCCCAGCAGTCTACGTCTATAGCAGCATAACTAAGGGATGGTTCAGGGTCACCTGATCCAGCCCTAACTATAAGCTTTAGCAAAAAGGAAAGTTTTAAGCCTAATCTTAAAAGTAGAGAGGGTGTCTGTCTCCCTGATCTGAATTGGGAGCTGGTTCCACAGGAGAGGAGCCTGAAAGCTGAAGGCTCTGCCTCCCATTCTACTCTTACAAACCCTAGGAACTACAAGTAAGCCTGCAGTCTGAGAGCGAAGCGCTCTATTGGGGTAATATGGTACTACGAGGTCCCTAAGATAAGATGGGACCTGATTATTCAAAACCTTATAAGTAAGAAGAAGAATTTTAAATTCTATTCTAGAATTAACAGGAAGCCAATGAAGAGAGGCCAATATGGGTGAGATATGCTCTCTCCTTCTAGTCCCCGTCAGTACTCTAGCTGCAGCATTTTGAATTAACTGAAGGCTTTTTAGGGAACTTTTAGGACAACCTGATAATAATGAATTACAATAGTCCAGCCTAGAGGAAATAAATGCATGAATTAGTTTTTCAGCATCACTCTGAGACAAGACCTTTCTGATTTTAGAGATATTGCGTAAATGCAAAAAAGCAGTCCTACATATTTGTTTAATATGCACTTTGAATGACATATCCTGATCAAAAATGACTCCAAGATTTCTCACAGTATTACTAGAGGTCAGGGTAATGCCATCCAGAGTAAGGATCTGGTTAGACACCATGTTTCTAAGATTTGTGGGGCCAAGTACAATAACTTCAGTTTTATCTGAGTTTAAAAGCAGGAAATTAGAGGTCATCCATGTCTTTATGTCTGTAAGACAATCCTGCAGTTTAGCTAATTGGTGTGTGTCCTCTGGCTTCATGGATAGATAAAGCTGGGTATCATCTGCGTAACAATGAAAATTTAAGCAATACCGTCTAATAATACTGCCTAAGGGAAGCATGTATAAAGTGAATAAAATTGGTCCTAGCACAGAACCTTGTGGAACTCCATAATTAACTTTAGTCTGTGAAGAAGATTCCCCATTTACATGAACAAATTGTAATCTATTAGACAAATATGATTCAAACCACCGCAGCGCAGTGCCTTTAATACCTATGGCATGCTCTAATCTCTGTAATAAAATTTTATGGTCAACAGTATCAAAAGCAGCACTGAGATCTAACAGAACAAGCACAGAGATGAGTCCACTGTCCGAGGCCATAAGAAGATCATTTGTAACCTTCACTAATGCTGTTTCTGTACTATGATGAATTCTAAAACCTGACTGAAACTCTTCAAATAGACCATTCCTCTGCAGATGATCAGTTAGCTGTTTTACAACTACCCTTTCAAGAATTTTTGAGAGAAAAGGAAGGTTGGAGATTGGCCTATAATTAGCTAAGATAGCTGGGTCAAGTGATGGCTTTTTAAGTAATGGTTTAATTACTGCCACCTTAAAAGCCTGTGGTACATAACCAACTAATAAAGATAGATTGATCATATATAAGATCGAAGCAAATATTACAATTAAGTTAAGATTAAGTAAATATTACAATTACTGCTGTGATAACCGACAAATACAATACTAACAGTGATTATCTGATGACTCTGGAGCAGGAATCGAGCAACATTTCCCTAAAACTACGGTCTACATAACAGTTTTATAGAACTATATTATTATGTGGGTTTAGATGTAGCCTTCAGTGGTGAAGCTGTCTTTCGCTGAAAACATGGATCCAGGTCGAATTACCTACAGAAAAATAAACCATGCAAAACAATGGGAATAGCCCCTGATGATTTGCTAACGTTAATGATGGATGTTATAGTCACAAATATCCATTTTACCAATAACGCCTCACCGGTAAAACTCAATTTGCGACCGTAACATCCAGCATTAATGTCAGCAAATCATCAGACAAAAGGGGTTATTCCCTAAATTTAAATTAAGGCTGCAACTCACAATTTTTTATAGGTCATTCCTATTAATACTGTATGAAATACAAATTGCTGTACATGGCGCCTGTTATTTAAACACCCCAATGTCAGTTTGTGCACAACCTGATTGGTAAACTCAACGTTTTGACCTTGAAATTTGTCAATTCGATGATATCAGTCTTTACGTCAGTAATTGAGATAGTTTCTTATTGGATGTTGTACTGAATAAACAAGCATTTTGTTCTTTATATAGTCTGTCAAATATACTTTATACAATATACACCAAATGTCAACAAAGTGAATAAATAATTACAAACTTACACATCTTTCCAGAAAGCATGGTCTTTTTACATGCAAACAACTCAAAATACACAAAACACCAAAGTTAAATTTAAGATGAAAAACAATAAATGTTTCAATTTTTGCTTAAAAAGTGACAGCGGTTACCAAATTATAATAAGGCACTTGTAATAATTTGTACACTTCACGTTAAATAACTGTAAATTTGCAATGAACCTTTGACACTCTACAGTGCTAAATTTATTTCCACGCAGAAAAATGCTTTTTTTTTCCCCCCTCCCGTTGAAGCAGCACTGCTTCAATATAAAAACTGTCACATTCAGAGAAAACAACTAAAATCTTAAAATTTGAACACTGGAACAAACTTAAAACACTTGAATTAAAAGAAACTAACACACCGCTTCCTGACAAACAACACTGCTGCATTTCACTCAAACGCGGCTTTAATTCAGACACCCGTTCTGTAAAAGTCCTGGTTAAAGTTGCATTTTATTTTATTTTATTTTTATTTTCAGTTAAACTTACCAACAACCGCTGGAGCCTCCGCGCTCTGCTCTGTTTACTTCCTACTTCCGCAGAAACGCGTCTATGACAGCTGAAGCCCCGCCCCTCTAGGCAGCCTATTGGTCAGCTGCAGTGGGCGGTATTCTGTCACGAAAAAGAAAGAAAAAGAAAGAAAGAAAGAAAGATTGATTCCCTCATTGACAAACTCAAACAATTACACTTTTTTTTTATTTCAGGAGCAATATTTAACAAAATGTCACTATTACAACGGAGATAAGAATAAGTCTACATCTCAGTTTTATATGTGTACTAACTGAGTTCCCCACACAGGTAATAGAGAAGAATTTTATCCATGTCACTGTATATTTCATGTCACTTTAGTTAAGGTGGAGTAAGTTGCGTTGCATTGTGTGTATGGAGTCATCATTAATTTTCAGAGAGCAATTTGTAACATTCATGAGACTCAAGTGAATGATCAGAATCAGAAGAAGTTTATTGCCATTGAACAGGATTCACAGACTAGGAATTTGCTTCAATATAATGGAGCAACATTAAACAGAGAGGAATATAAAATGCTAAGATAAAATACAAAATATGTGCCAAAATAAGACAAAATATAAGATAAAAAAATGACATATGAAATATGAAAGGCTGTGTGCAACAGAAAAACAGAAAAAACAGTGCAGTGGGAGGAGTGCAATTAAAAACCAAAGTACATTTGTCTAAAGTGACCCGTGATAAAATGATAAAGTGACAGAGTTAAGCTTAAGGTGACTGAGTTATGAGGAGTTCATGAGTCTAACGGCAGAGGGGAAGAAACTGTTCTTATGGCGGGCGGTTCTGGTCCGGATGGACCGTAGCCTCCTGCCCGAGGGGAGTGGTTTGAATAGACCGTGTGCAGGGTGAGAAGGGTCAGCTGTGATCCGACCTGCTCGGCCCAGAGTCCTGGAGACGTGCAGGTCGTGGAGAGATGGAAGGCTACAGCCGATCACCTTCTCAGCAGAGGCCACAATGCGCTGCAGTCTGTGTCTGTCCCTGGCTGTGGCCCCGGCGTACCACACCGTGATGGAGGAGCAGAACTGCACCATCAGCTGGACAGGCAGCTTGGCCTTCTTCAGCTGCCGCAGGAAGTACATCCTCATCCCCATCTGAAATGAGTCCGACGAGGGTGGTGTCGTCCGGAAACTTGATGAGCTTTACAGAGTCGTGGCTGGAAGTGCAGCAGTTAGTGTAGAGAGAGAAGAGCAGAGGGGAAAGGACACAGCCCTGTGGAGATCCTGTGCTGAGAGCCCGAGTGTTCGAGACATTTTTTCCCAGCCTCACATGCTGACTCCGGTCCGTCAGGAAGTCTGTGATCCACCTGCAGGTGGAGTCGGGCACGTGGAGCAGAGAAAGCTTGTCCTGGAGCAAAGCTGGAAGGATGGTGTTGAATGCAGAGCTGAAGTCCACAAACAGGATCCTAGTGTAGGTTCCTGGGGAGTCCAGGTGCTGCAGGATGGAGTGCAGGACCAGGTTTATGGCGTCATCTACAGACCTGTTGGCTCTGTAGGCAAACTGCAGGGGGTCCAGGAGGGGGTCGGTGATGGACTTCAGGTGGGATAAAACCAGGCGTTCAAAGGTCTTCATGACTACAGACGTGACAGCCACAGGCCTGTAGTCATTAAGTCCAGTGACACGTGGTTTCTTGGGGACTGGAACTATGATTGAGGACTTGAAACAGACTGGAACATGGCATGACTCCAGGGAGGTGTTGAAGATCCCAGTGAAGACTGGGGCCAACTCATCAGCACAGTGTCTCAGGGTGGCAGGAGAGACACAGTCTGGGCCCAGGGCCTTACGTGGATTCAGCCTTTTGAAATGTCTCCTCACGTCCTCCTCTTGGACCGAGAGGGCAACAGGGGGAGTGGGGAGGGCAGCAGTGAGAGGTGGGAGGTCCAGAGTGTTTGAATATCCAGTTGTGTGGGGGGTGGGGAGGTGTGAGTCCTTGTCTTCAAAGCGTGAATAGAAGACGTTCAGGTCGTTGGCCAGCTTCAGGTCGTCAACAGAACGAGGTGCTTTGGGCTTGTAGTTGGTGATCTCTTTCAACCCCCTCCACACAGAGGCCGAGTCGTTGGCAGAGAACCTTTGCTGCAGACGTGAACTGTACATGGATTTAGCCTTTGCCACCTCCTTGCTAAATCTGTACTTTGCACCTCTGTAGCTGTCTCTGTCTCCTCTGAAAGCCACCTCTTTCTGCTGACGGAGCTGCTGGAGTTTAGGTGTGAACCAGGGCTTGTCATTGTTATATCTCACCCTGGTACGCTGTGGGATGATGCTGTCTTCACAGAAATGAATATATGACGTCACAGTGTCCGTGTAGTCATCTAGACTGTCTGTTGAAGCATCAAACATATCCCAATCCGTAGTGCCCAAGCACGCGCGTAGCTCCTCTACAGCTTCATTGCTCCACACTTTAGACATCCTCACAACAGGTTTAGAGAGTTTAAGTCTCTGTCTGTACGTGGGGATCAAGTGGACCATCACGTGATCTGAGAGTCCCAAAGCTGCACGGGCCACCGTGCGGTACGCACCGCTCACTGTCGTGTAACAATGATCTAACATGCTCCCTTCTCTGGTCGGGCATTTAACAAACTGTTTGTATTTTGGTAATTCCTGACTGAGATTCCCTTTGTTAAAATCACAGAGAATTATAACAAGAGAGTCCGGAAAGTCTCTCTCCACGCTCATAATCGGATCCGCGAGTGCGCGCTCGGCCTCGTGCACGTCCGCGCTCGGTGGAATATATACAGAGCAAAGTATGAAAGAGTTAAACTCACGTGGAGAGTAGAACGGTCTGCAGTTTATGAGGAGATATTCCAGAGAGGGACAGCAGTGTTGGGAGATCACAGATGATGATGAATGATGATAAAAAGGTGACAGCAGGTCATGTCAGTGCAATGCTGTGGGATATATAGGGGAAGCTGAGGCACAGTGGATTAGAAATGTTGTTTTGTGGCAGCATAAACACATTATGCATAGGTTTAGGTCATTCTATTGTGGATTTAATACAAAAACTTATTGTTTATAAGACTCGATTTTATCGATTTTAAAGTTTTGATTCACTGTATCCCGGACTCTAATTCACAGGGCACAGTGAATCAACTTAGAATATAATGAAAAAACACATGATTATAAAGATTTCTTCAAAATTATTAAATATATGCTGATGCATAATCAAACTATAATTCAACAAACCAGCTACGTATGTAATGTGTGAGAGTCTTATATAGAGATATAAGTCCTTTAGAAACGATTAGAAATACATAATTTCTGTTCAAACATGAAAACAGTTGTCTATATACACAAATTATAGAAATAATTCATGGAATAATAAATGTAAAAACTTCAACAAGTAATATTTGTCAGCCACTTGATACTGGGGCTCAGTAAATCACTTTCTAGACTGATACACTGTGGCCCGATTCACTGTGGCCTGGGAACATGTGACACACTTGAGTCATGTGATCAAATAGCTGATAGTCTGGAGAAGACATAACACATACTCATCAGTTGGACGGGGTAGTTTTCGAACTAAGAACAAGTTTTTGGGCCACCTTTCCTCTGTTGTGACAAATAAATACAAAGACACTGACATCCACAAAATTTACTTTTGATAAGAAGAACCTGACTTCACTTGACACTTAGTTTTACTCTTAATGTATCCAAAAACAAAACAAAACAGTAATTTATAAGGGAGATGTCTTCATGCATAAAAATGTGGCATAACTGCAGCAAATATATATGTAGTTTTGCAGATATAGCTTCTGATTCACTTTGCCCATTGATTCATCATGCCCCGGTTTCCCCTAATGTTCTTAGCGTCTCTGCAGATGTTTCCCAGCTCTATTACATTTCATCCATTTAGCACTTGGGGTTTTACGACCTGCCACCCCCTGCTGCTTGGGAGGCATATCGACAGTCGGCATGCTGTACACAGCAGGTACACTTTAAGTAAATGCACACTTTAACCTGCATGCAGTGCGCACTGGCCCATTCGGATTCTAACTAAAGTCCACCCTCACCAGCCATTACTACATAGTAAGTAAAGTGTGATGCTGCTACCTGACCTGAGTACCATGTGAACTGTGAAAATAAGGGCTCCAGTGAGCGGGTCATGATCTAATATATAAGGCTGTCCGTGTGTGTGTGTGTTCGCGCATGTGCGCTTTCAGTCTAAGGGCCCCAGTGGCCTCCCCCTTGGTGCCCCCAGTCACCATACCAAGTTTGGTGTCGATTGCTTAATTACCGTGGCTGTGCATAGAGAACACAAACTGTGCCACATACATAGATTACCTTTTATATATATATATATATATATATATATATATATATATAGATAGATAGATAGATACCTTGGACTCGGGCTGATACAGATATGAGGGGCATGATATAAACAGACATGTAATAAGATATTTATCACATATGACAACAAAAATAAAGAACAAGAATCGTATAATTCTCATCAGCTCCATTTAATAACAGCTCATTTACTAACTAAAACACCAACAACGCTCATTCAACACTCGTGCTAATAATAAACTGCATAACACAGTAGGTCTGATCTATATAATCATCAATCAATAATCATACACATGAATCGTGTCAAACAAATAACGCAGGTAAATCATGTAGATATGTAAAATTATGGAATGTTCTTATGTCTCTCTATAAAGTCATGAGTGTCCTCTTGAGTAACTTCTTGCTGTCTCACAACTTCAATTTGACACTCACGTTGTAGAATTCTCCCTGCTGGGGAGGCAAAAACTCTTGCACCTTGATCAAACATCTTGGTTGAATGAAATGATCTGGATCCTGTATCAGGATCCTGCACTTGTCACCACGGTAACACAAAATGGGGGTGTGTCATTGGTGGGGGCTAAGAAATAGGGGTTCCTGATTGGATGAAGAGCGGGACTATACAAAGCCTGGTATTTTCAGTGTCTTATTTTGTATTGCCCTGATTTTATTGCCACAGTTTCCAGGACATTAAAATTTATAGGAAAAGTGTATGATTTAGCAGCCCTATTTTTCTCGTATATATATATATATATATATATATATATATATATATATATATATATATATATATATATATATATATATATATATACGAGGTCTGTTAGAAAAGTATCCGACCTTTTTATCTTTTTCAAAAACCTGATGGATTTGAATCCATGAGCATGAGCAAACCTTGAACCTTCGTGCGCATGCGTGATTTTTTTCATGCCTGTCGGTTGCGTCATTTGTTTGTAAGCAGCCTTTGTGTGAGGATGGGTGGAGTCTCTCGTCGTTTTTTTTCTTTGCAAGGAAATGGCGGAACAACTGGAGCAGCGTGACTGCATCACATTTTGCCAGAAACTGGGCGACAGCCAGGTGGAAACCATTCGGATTATTCAGACGGCTTTCGGTGACGATCCTCTGGTCATCACACAGATTAAGGAGCGGTACAACCGGTTTAAAGACGGCCGCACAACGGTGGAGAGCGAGCCACGCTCCGGTCGGCCATCAACATGCTGAAATGACCAGATCATTTCCAAAGTGAACGCTGTGGTGATGTGGGACCGTCGTGTGATTATCCGAGAAATTGCGGAAGAGGTGGACATCAGCACTTTTTTGGCGCATTCCACTGTGACAGAAGATTTTGCCATGAAAAGAGTTGCAGTGAAATTCATCGCCACGAAGCTGATGGCGCAGCAAAAGCGCCACCGTGTTGAAGTCACAGGACATGTTGTGACATGCCCACCTCGTCTACAATTTCTTGGATAGTCACATGACTGAAAAGCCACCGAAAGCCGCCTGAATCCTCCGAATGGTGGAAGAGCTGGGCATGTCACAGCATGTCCTGTGAGACTTCAACATGAATGTGCGATTCAAATCCATCAGGTTTTTGAAAAAAATAAAAGGTCGGATACTTTTCTAACAGACCTTGTGTGTGATATATATATATATATATATATATATATATATATATATATATATATATATATATATATATATATATACCTTAGACTATATGCCTATAATCATGCTGTCTAATCAGCATCCTGATATGCCTCACCTGAGAGGTAGGGATCTGTATGATTGATTTACATGATTTGATCAGTTGAGGTTGTGTATTCAAATGATTCTTTCTAACCTGGGGTCCCCTGTTTGTGTGTGTGTGTGTGTGGGGGGGGGGGGCTCTCTGCCCCCTATGCTGGAGTTTGATGCCTCAAATCTTGCTGTAAAAATGAAAAACTACACTGTACCATATATCCAATGTGCCTTTATTAATAACTTCCATAGCTCATTAATATGTAGAATACTGTACAAACCATAACTCCATCCATCCAGCCGTTGTATGAAAACAATGTCACAGATGCTTTGTCCATCCGATTCTTCAAGTACTAACATTAAAGTGTTGTTCTACAACCATTCCTTTTAAATATTTAACATTCCATTGTTACAACTGCAGAAAACCAGAATTTAGTTGCACAAGTGGCTGCGGATTTTATACTATGTACCCAGAAATAACAAACAAGATAACAGGACATGTGGAAATTCCAAATTTTCTTTTGTGGCTTCTTTCCCTTTCCAAGATTTAGGAAAGCATTTGGTACAGAATGCCTCTTCATATGCAATCTCTTTTCCCGAAAATGGACTTTAAAAGGAATTTTTCTTTGCTGCAATAACATTATTGTGATCTGGATTTGTTCTGTTATTGCCAAAACTGTAGATGGTCCCACCGTGTCTCTGAGGAATTTATAGTTTTACATTGTGAGTTTCAAAAGCCTTTGGTCATCGCTGTCTCATGAAGAAAAAAGCTTCTAACACCAATGGAACAGCGTGCAGAGGTTAAGATCACTCTTGTGTGCTAAAGAAAGTGACATCAGAATGATGAGGAGCACAGAAAGTCATTTAGAAACAAAAGTATAATGTGCAGATTGGCTCCCTGTTTTAACATAAGTGAATAAATGGTGGTCGTTGCGCAATACAAATATGACCAAGTGTTATGAGCAAAGCAAAGAAACGTGAAAAGAAAGCAAGTAAAATGAAGCTTATATCAGTGGTTTGGAACCCTACTTGAGCTCCAGAAGTGATTTCATTCAACACTCACTACATGACTGATGATATGAAGGCTCATTAAGACCTTGAAGATCACAGACTGATGGAAAATCTTGAGGGAATGCAGAAACTTTTTACATTAATCACAGGAACATTAATTTAGCTTCAGGGCAAAATGCCAAAAAATATCCCAGTTGTCAATTATTTCTTCCACCTGCGAAATATAGCGAAGATTCGTCCGATCCTGTCTATGGCTGATGCTGAGACCCTGATTCATGTGTTTGTCTTTTCTAGATTGGACTACTGCAATGTTCTATTTTCTAGTTTACTGCAGTCCAGCATTAGGGCTCTCCAATTGGTTCAAAATGCTGCAGCCAGACTTTTGACATGAAGCAGAATGTTTGATCACATTACACCCATTTTGGCGTCTCTTCACTGGCTTCCTGTCCCAGTGAGATCAGATTTTAAGGTTCTGCTACTAGTCTATAAAATTGTTCACAGACTGGCACCTCCCTACCTAGCTGACCTAATTAAACCTTACGTACCGGCCCGGGCTCTGCGTTCTCAGGGTGCAGGACTACTTTGTGTTCCTAAGGTGAATAAGAAGTCTGTGGGTCACAGAGCTTTCTCTGGTCTTAATGAGAAAGCTGTGGCAATCAATCAATCAATCAATTTTTTTATATAGCGCCAAATCACAACAAACAGTTGCCCCAAGGCGCTTTATATTGTAAGGCAAGGCCATACAATAATTATGTAAAACCCCAACGGTCAAAACGACCCCCTGTGAGCAAGCACTTGGCTACAGTGGGAAGGAAAAACTCCCTTTTAACAGGAAGAAACCTCCAGCAGAACCAGGCTCAGGGAGGGGCAGTCTTCTGCTGGGACTGGTTGGGGCTGAGGGAGAGAACCAGGAAAAAGACATGCTGTGGAGGGGAGCAGAGATCGATCACTAATGATTAAATGCAGAGTGGTGCATACAGAGCAAAAAGAGAAAGAAACAGTGCATCATGGGAACCCCCCAGCAGTCTACGTCTATAGCAGCATAACTAAGGGATGGTTCAGGGTCACCTGATCCAGCCCTAACTATAAGCTTTAGCAAAAAGGAAAGTTTTAAGCCTAATCTTAAAAGTAGAGAGGGTGTCTGTCTCCCTGATCTGAATTGGGAGCTGGTTCCACAGGAGAGGAGCCTGAAAGCTGAAGGCTCTGCCTCCCATTCTACTCTTACAAACCCTAGGAACTACAAGTAAGCCTGTAGTCTGAGAGCGAAGCGCTCTATTGGGGTGATATGGTACTACGAGGTCCCTAAGATAAGATGGGACCTGATTATTCAAAACCTTATAAGTAAGAAGAAGAATTTTAAATTCTATTCTAGAATTAACAGGAAGCCAATGAAGAGAGGCCAATATGGGTGAGATATGCTCTCTCCTTCTAGTCCCCGTCAGTACTCTAGCTGCAGCATTTTGAATTAACTGAAGGCTTTTTAGGGAACTTTTAGGACAACCTGATAATAATGAATTACAATAGTCCAGCCTAGAGGAAATAAATGCATGAATTAGTTTTCAGCATCACTCTGAGACAAGACCTTTCTGATTTAGAGATATTGCGTAAATGCAAAAAAGCAGTCCTACATATTTGTTTAATATGCGCTTTGAATGACATATCCTGATCAAAAATGACTCCAAGATTTCTCACAGTATTACTAGAGGTCAGGGTAATGCCATCCAGAGTAAGGAGCTGGTTAGACACCATGTTTCTAAGATTTGTGGGGCCAAGTACAATAACTTCAGTTTTATCTGAGTTTAAAAGCAGGAAATTAGAGGTCATCCATGTCTTTATGTCTGTAAGACAATCCTGCAGTTTAGCTAATTGGTGTGTGTCCTCTGGCTTCATGGATAGATAAAGCTGGGTATCATCTGCGTAACAATGAAAATTTAAGCAATACCGTCTAATAATACTGCCTAAGGGAAGCATATATAAAGTGAATAAAATTGGTCCTAGCACAGAACCTTGTGGAACTCCATAATTAACTTTAGTCTGTGAAGAAGATTCCCCATTTACATGAACAAATTGTAATCTATTAGACAAATATGATTCAAACCACCGCAGCGCAGTGCCTTTAATACCTATGGCATGCTCTAATCTCTGTAATAAAATTTTATGGTCAGCAGTATCAAAAGCAGCACTGAGGTCTAACAGAACAAGCACAGAGATGAGTCCACTGTCCGAGGCCATAAGAAGATCATTTGTAACCTTCACTAATGCTGTTTCTGTACTATGATGAATTCTAAAACCTGACTGAAACTCTTCAAATAGACCATTCCTCTGCAGATGATCAGTTAGCTGTTTTACAACTACCCTTTCAAGAATTTTTGAGGAGAAAAGGAAGGTTGGAGATTGGCCTATAATTAGCTAAGATAGCTGGGTCAAGTGATGGCTTTTTAAGTAATGGTTTAATTACTGCCACCTTAAAAGCCTGTGGTACATAGCCAACTAACATAGATAGATTGATCATATTTAAGATCGAAGCATTAAATAATGGTAGGGCTTCCTTGAGCAGCCTGGTAGGAATGGGGTCTAATAAACATGTTGATGGTTTGGATGAAGTAACTAATGAAAATAACTCAGACAGAACAATCGGAGAGAAAGAGTCTAACCAAATACCGGCATCACTGAAAGCAGCCAAGATAACGATACGTCTTTGGGATGGTTATGAGTAATTTTTTCTCTAATAGTTAAAATTTTGTTAGCAAAGAAAGTCATGAAGTCATTACTAGTTAAAGTTAATGGAATACTCAGCTCAATAGAGCTCTGACTCTTTGTCAGCCTGGCTACAGTGCTGAAAAGAAACCTGGGGTTGTTCTTATTTTCTTCAATTAGTGATGAGTAGAAAGATGTCCTAGCTTTACGGAGGGCTTTTTTATAGAGCAACAGACTCTTTTTCCAGGCTAAGTGAAGATCTTCTAAATTAGTGAGACGCCATTTCCTCTCCAACTTACGGGTTATCTGCTTTAAGCTACGAGTTTGTGAGTTATACCACGGAGTCAGACACTTCTGATTTAAAGCTCTCTTTTCAGAGGAGCTACAGCATCCAAAGTTGTCTTCAATGAGGATGTAAAACTATTGACGAGATACTCTATCTCCCTTACAGAGTTTAGGTAGCTACTCTGCACTGTGTTGGTATATGGCATTAGAGAACATAAAGAAGGAATCATATCCTTAAACCTAGTACAGCGCTTTCTGAAAGACTTCTAGTGTAATGAAACTATTCCCTACTGCAGGGTAGTCCATCAGAGTAAATGTAAATGTTATTAAGAAATGATCAGACAGAAGGGAGTTTTCAGGGAATACTGTTAAGTCTTCTATTTCCATACCATAAGTCAGAACAAGATCTAAGATATGATTAAAGTGGTGGGTGGACTCATTTACATTTTGAGCAAAGCCAATAGAGTCTAATAATAGATTAAATGCAGTGTTGAGGCTGTCATTCTCAGCATCTGTGTGGATGTTTAAATCGCCCACTATAATTATCTTATCTGAGCTAAGCACTAAGTCAGACAAAAGGTCTGAAAATTCACAGAGAAACTCACAGTAACGACCAGGTGGACGATAGATAATAACAAATAAAACTGGTTTTTGGGACTTCCAATTTGGATGGACAAGACTAAGAGACAAGCTTTCAAATGAATTAAAGCTCTGTCTGGGTTTTTGATTAATTAATAAGCTGGAATGGAAGATTGCTGCTAATCCTCCGCCCCGGCCCGTGCTACGAGCATTCTGACAGTTAGTGTGACTCGGGGGTGTTGACTCATTTAAACTAACATATTCATCCTGCTGTAACCAGGTTTCTGTTAGGCAGAATAAATCAATATGTTGATCAATTATTATATCATTTACCAACAGGGACTTAGAAGAGAGAGACCTAATGTTTAATAGACCACATTTAACTGTTTTAGTCTGTGGTGCAGTTGAATCATCTTAGTATTTCTTCTGTTTTTCTTGTTGCTTAATGCTGACAAATTATACTGTATTTGCTGTCTTTCTGCCGCCTGATTCTGCTTTTTTCTCTCTGTTTGAGGTGCAGCTCCCAGTGGCGGCTCCAGAGATTTTTTTCTGCAGGTGCTGTGGGGGAGCTTGGCATTTTTATGAGGGTGCTATGGGCTCGTGTGTCGCGACGGCTCTCTAATACACCTCTGCCACATTCTGATCTGCGATAGTTACTAATGACATACAGAATGACACACAAAGCTAGGCTACTGTTCAATACAAATATCCACAAACCTACACGTGTAGCCTACAGCCTCAGGGAAAAAATGCCAACAGCAGGCAGAGAGAAAATCTTTCACCTCCCGTTGATGTCTTCATAACAGCACAATGTGCCTGTTGTTGTGGTTAAGAGCAAAAGCATCAATGATTTGTTCGCTGTCCAGAGGCCGTGTTCTCTGAGTGGTAATTTCCAGGAGTCACTGGTTTGTCTGTGCCTTCTACTGTTCCTCAGGTGGTTCTTTAGGCCACACAGACTTCACTTCTTTCCAGTTCCACTCATGGATATTTGGGCAGCAAAAACTGAACCATTTCAGCAACTTGAAACTACACTCACTGCAGTACGACGTCATCACTGCTGCTGAAAAACTCGTCCATGCCTTTGTCTCTATTCTTGACTACTGTAACTCCCTGCTCTTTGGGATCTCTGGAAAAAACAGAAACACATCACGTCTATACTCCATAACCTTCACTGGCTCCCCATCACCTACAGAATCCATTTATGATTGCTCTCATCACCCACCAATGCATCCATGGCAATGCCCCCACATACCTCAAAGACCTCCTCACTCCCCACTCTGTCTGCAACAGACTCAATAATTTGAGTCTGTTGCATCTTAGGTCTTTTTATTCTATTTTATTATTTTATTTTTGTCAGGGTGGGTCCGGGCTCAGGGCGAGGTTATGGGTTTGTACCCTGTTGTCATCTGCCTCCCCGGATTTGATCCTTTTGGTTACCCTTTTGATCATTTTGTATTATGTTTTCTCTGGTTGCATTTATTATGTATCTTTGGTGTTTTATTATCTTGTTGTATTCTTTTTGTTTTCTGCGATCATTGGTTCTAGTTTTTCCATTGTTTTACTGTAGGTTCTGGTTTTGTTTCTGTTCTTCTTCTTATCGGTTCTGTCTTATTTCCTCTGTTTGTGATGTCAGATTGAGATTCAGTTCAAGTGGTGTTTTTAGTCTTATTATTCTTGTGCTATTTTTAGGTCTGTCACTCTGTTTCCTAGTTTGCCCTTTATTCGATTCACATTTCCTTTTGTTGGTCTGTGGGCATGTTATACTTTCACCATTGGTTTTCATTCACTGACTCCTTTTGCTTTTGATCTGCTTCGTTTTCACTCCATGCCACTGGACCTGTCTCATCTCATCGTCCCTCACTCATTCTGTCTGTTTAGTGTATTTATCCACTCACGCTCCTTACTCTGGTTCACGTGTCTTTGCATCTTACATCACTTCACTTTGTGTTGTCTCCACTGCACTATCTTGCACCTGCTTCCCTCATCTTTGTTGCATCAAGCCACACCTTCCAGAACCCTCGATCACACGTGCACCTTGTTTGATCACCTGTTATTTAGCGCTTACTTCCCTCACCGCGGTGCCAGCTCGTTGATCGTCGTATCTTCATTCCAGCCCTGTTCTCGTCTCCTATATCTCAGTGTTTTTTGACCTCGTTCTGCTTTTCCGGATTTTGCTCTCTGCCTCTGACTCTGATATTGTGTCTCACTGTGCCTTCGACCTCATCCTGTTCCTGACTACGTATTTTGCCTTGCCCTCATCTGTACCTTTGCTACGCGGCCTGCCTTTCTGTGTACCGGACCCTGGACTGTCTGTAAGATAAAGATTATTATTACACCGCATCGTCTGAGAGTTTGCATTTGTGTCCAAACACCTGTGTCACGCGGCCACGAATCCTGACAATTTTGGTTTTATCGTATTCTGCTGACTGTTTCAATATTAAGACTTTCTGTTTTTATTCTCTTATTTATACTTGGTTTTATTTTTTCCTGTAGCACTTTGAGATTTTTATTAATGAAAGGTGCATTATAAATGAAATTTATTCTTATTATCATGACATTGTTGAACATGATGTCATTGAACATCGTGTTACACTCATTTTGTGTAAAACAATCAGTTCTGTTGATGAATGTTTATTTTCTTTTAACATTTACCATTAACATTTCTTGTAAATCACTTCCAAATCTACCAAATGCTGGTCAGAGTATCTGACCCCTTGAATTTCTTCCCCTTGAACCGGGAACCTTCCACTCTGAAACCAAGCGCACTAACCACTTGACACCCACTCCTAAATATCATATTATGAATCCCTTATCTAAATGCTAGGTAATAAAATTATCATGGTGCCAAAGAAAATCTTTTTTGACTTAAATCTTAAAAAAAACGAAAAAAAAAAAAACAGTGGCAATATACCTTTAACAAGTCATGAAACTCAAAGTGTTTGCAAAATGTTGATGTATTTATTAAAGCAATCATGTTAACTAGCATGGAGAGCAATTTTCATAACTGATTTAGATTATTTCCAAAATTAGGACCACTGCCAGCAGGGGGCACCTCGATTACTGTCCCTCCATTTTGTTCGGCCACGGTTTTGATGCCAGGTTCTTGTGGCTGCATTTGTGCTGATGCAAGGCAGATGATGGAAATGTGATCTCTTAAATGGGACTCTATGTCATAATGAACAATATATTAAGTTTTGGAGCCTCCAGGGAATTTTCTTGGTTTTACCATACCTTTGTGAAATTTATTAAGCTACTTTCTTTCACTCCAATGCCTTTGTGTTGCATATCAAAACGTTCAGAACAATCTCTGCTTTCAGGCTGTGAGACATATAGTTATCTATAATACCATGTAAAGATATAATCTTTTCATAGAAATATGATGAAAGCTGAACAAGCATGCAGGAGAGCGTCATTACGGCTCTAAGAGTTCATAATTAATAAACGTTTCCTCGACAACAAAAGCAGGTAAGCTGCTGATTTCCACAATGCTACCCAACACCCAACTCATGCAAGTGAAGAACAGAGTTGGAACCAGCATGTGAGAAAACTAGATAGCAGAAATATGTGGAGGGAATGTATTTGTTTGATCTATTACTGTCTTACAACATAATGCAAACAGATGAATGTGTTTCTTAAACATTTTGTCAGTTGGTTGAGTGTAATTTATTGAAATTAGTCAGTGTGGCATGGCCAAATGGTGGCACACCCCCAAAAGCCAACAAAACAAAACATTTGTCCAGGTCAAGGCCAATTCTTTCTTGCTTGTTTGCTTCCTTCTTTGGTGCCAGAACAAAGCACCTGGAGGCCAACACATTAACGTTTTTGTTTGGGCGAGGTTGATGGTCGGTCAGGGAATGGTGATGGGCAGAGTTTCAAGGTTTCTGTTGTGTTTGTTTGCAGTGCCAAAGGTGGGTGGTGGAAGGTGCTGAAGGCTTTCTGTGAGACATTCCTGAGACATTCCAGCTGTGCATGTCAGAGCAGAAAAAGATCGAGGTCATCCACACTCTTCAATCTTCTCGAGTGCTCCCACCACCACCGAAACCTTCTCCCTTCTTCTGTTCTCAGCGACTATCTCTTCTACCTCCCATCTGTCCATCGATGTGGAGAAACAGGTGGAAAGTAATGAGAAGAAGCCAAAGTAGCATCAGTATATCATAAAAAAAACAAAAAAGGAAAAATCACATAGCGTTCTCTTTCCTTTGGGCAATTCAGCGTGGTATTTATTGTGGTGTTTAGTTTGGGTTTTTCGCTAGGCAGTCTGAGTGACAAGTTCATGTAATTTTCCCCGTGTGTTTAAGTCGAGTTTGTCTCATGTGACCCCCCTCTGAACTGTGCAGGAGCACAGACATCAGAAAAAGAGGGGAGTATGGAAGGAGGGAATCAATCACATGGAAGCAGAGGGAGAGAAGACAGACTGAGCGAGTAGGAGAAAGACTTGTGGAGTTATGAAAACAAAAGGACCTTGGAAACCGCATTATAGTGGTGAAACTATGGGCAGCACTCGGGGGTGGGGGGGGGGGGACTAGGCTGGTGTTCATCACAATCTCAGGAGACCAATGTACGGTGGGGGGAGGCAGTGGTTTCCCCACACATACTGCAATAAGAGATATAAAGGGGGCTCCAGGAGAGAACGGGCGGTCAGACAGACCTTAGACAGGCGTTAGACTGGCCGTCTGTTCTCATGAGTGCACACGAGCACCTGAGCAGCCTTCAGTCTCCACGACACAGGAATATCGTTTAGGGGGAACCTGGGAAGCAAGGCTGATCCTGAACCTGAACATAGCTGAGAGCTTCACTTCCAGGGCAAGGATTCCAGGATTGCTTGCTGAGGATTTTAAATAGAAGCAAATTTCCCCCAAACTTGAACTGTTCTGAGGGCAAGTTTGTATTTTGACACCATTCTATCATTTATTCTCATGCACTGAGGCAGGATGGATGTTCTACTTCACTCCAATTTGGATTTCAACCGGACGTATGTGGATGAGCAGGCCTACTTTGAGCACAGAACTGATGGATTTGGCATCACCATGGCTATTCTCTACCTGGCGGTTTGCCTTATGGGTCTGACTGGAAACTCCCTGGTCATCGCGTCCATTTTGATGTTGGACAAAATGTCGTCTGCGGCCACAGTGTACATTTTCAATCTGGCTCTGGCCGATGGTCTCTTCATGGTTGGTCTTCCTTTCATAGCTAGCCAAAACATACTGAACCACTGGATGTTTGGGGACATGGCGTGCAAAGTCGTCATGGTCCTAGACGGCATCAACCAGTTCACCAGTGTGTTCTGTTTGACAGTGATGAGCATCGACCGCTACATGGCGCTGGCTGAACCCTTTCAGTGTGCTCAATGGAGAACTCCACGCTGCGCCAAGGTAGTCTCTGCCTTTCTCTGGCTGTTCTCATTCATTACAATCCTGCCCATGGCACTTTACTTTTCAACTAATCAAGGTCTGTGTACCATAGACCTGGTCTCGGACGCCTGGTGGCTTGGCATCCTCTCTTACACGTTTGTGTTGGGCTTTGTGTTGCCATTCACAGTCATGACGGCCTCCTACACGGCGTTGCTTCTCACTCTCAAGACCCGGCGTCTCGAAGGCATGACACCAAACTGTGAGAGCCAACGGTTGGAGCAACAGGTGACCAAGATGGTCGTTGCATTGGTGGTTGTGTTCGCAATGTGCTGGCTACCATTTTACACATTCAACTTTTTCTCTTTGTGTCAAACTGGACTGGTCCAAAACTTCACCCGAGCTTTTGAGTTTGTGGTGCTTCTGTCGTACTCGTGGAGCTGTGCTAATCCCATACTTTATACCTGCCTCTCTGACACCTTCAGGAGGCATTTCCGCACTCTCCTCTGTCCCGCCTCCAAGACACCTGTCACCGAACAATATGATCCAAATGACACCGGAGTGCAAACTGACAACAATCTGGCATAGAAAACTGAAGCAGAGCCAAATCATTTCTAAAGACTGTTTTCGTTCATGGTGCACTGCATGATACCTTTAAATGACACCTTGCTACCCAAATTAAGATGATTTTGCTTCTTTTGTGAGAGAAAATTTGCATTTATCACGTCTTTTTCTTCTCTTTTGTATACATAGTAAATCATCGATGTGAATGAAACAGTTTTTTCTCCCTGCATGTTGAGCTGTGAGGTTGTTTGCAAAGACTGAATTTTGTGTTTGATTAACTGTTGAGAATTTCTGTCATGTTCAGAATTTGCAAAATTAATTTCGTTCCTCCAGAATAGTAACATCTCTTGGATTCTGCAGCTGCAACTTTGTCGACAGTGTCCAAGTATAAAACCGTAAGATGACACGCATATCCTTACCAAACTATGAAATACGGACTAAATCTGAGCGCTAAATCAGTTAGCACTGGTGCATATTGTACTCATAAAGAAATGCTTGGAGACATCAACAAAATAATGTGTTTAAATCTGTGTATCTTAGCACTTGTGGGGAAAAACAGCTAAATCCATGTATTTTGTCAGTTTTCTTATCATTTTTAATAATAATGCTACAGTAGTTATTGAATTTGTATGGTTATGGGGACTTGGACAATGTCATTTCTTACATTAACAGATGTTTGTGTTGGTGTTTGCTTGATGTTACAAAGTCACTGAGGTTCTTGTGACACATAAGAGACATGCAGCGTGGGTATAAATGTTCTGTGATGCAAAAATGTGGGCAAATAAGGGAACTCTATGCGTAGCATTGCCTCCTTTGTGGATTACAGATTACATGCTTGCAAATAAACTGACGGAGGTTGAGTTAATGTTAGCTATATGCTACCTAGCCATACTAGCAGTCAGCCATTGTTACAACTTAGCTCTGATTGCTAATGTGTTAGCTAGCCTGGTTTGCTGCCCAGATAACAAGCCAACAGTGAGAATACATTTGTACTATCCAGTTGTGTCTGAGTCCAAACTATCAGCGAACCCTTTACACAGCGAGCTAGCCAGAGTAGCTGGCTCCATTTTGAACACTTTCACTCTTCTAAAAGTCAATTTAGCATTGACACAAGTTCTCCAGAGTTGAATATGACCAGAGAAAATGTTACATCTAATGATCACAGCAGATTATACTGAAGATATTTGAAATCTGAGGCCCTGAAAGGCCGCTGCCATGGAAACAACATTAGAGTTTTCTCCTGGTGGAACTGAAAGTGTGCATTCAAGAAGAAAACAAGAATGGGTAAAAAATGAGTGCATTTCAAATGCTGTAATTCTATTTATTTATTTTTTTTCGCTTTTGAGAATTTGCTGTTTGTCTCTGTTGAGTTTGTGTTGTTTTATTTGTCGTGTATTAAGTCAGAACTCGGTGCCAGTTTGCCCTTTAGCATCTCCTCTGAGTGTTTCACCAGAACACAGGAACGAGTCACGCGCACGGGCGCCGTGTTGCCAAAATAATGTCTGTGGTCCAAACGGCACACAGACGCATCGATCAGCCGATTGACGGCTTGTTAACTCCCACAGCTGGATCACATCCTGACGGCCTTAATGTGTGTGTGTGTGTGTGTGTGTGTGTGTGTGTGTGTGTGTGTGTGTGTGTGTGTGTGTGTGTGTGTGTGTGTGTGTGTGTGTGTGTGTATTTCTGAGTACATATAGTATCTCAAGCTCTCTGTCATATGTCTGTTATACAAGCTGTTTTACACTTTACAATAAAAGTATACTGACTTTTTTACTGAAATGATCACGTGTTTATTTGGTCACTTATTTTCCCCCAAAATGGAGAATGTATTGCAGAAAGAAATGAGAAAAAGACAGAGTAAAAATTGGTTGAAATTTAGTATTTACAAAGCACTCTTTTCTTCATGCCCTCAGATGAAGATGTGAACTGAGTGACTTCATCATGTGACATTTTCCCACGAGGAGTTCTGTGAAGTGGAAGGATGCTCCAAGTGTCAGACCCGAGATTCAAGACCCACTTACGTGTTTTAGACCGGGACCTGAGATAGCCCACATGCACCCCCCCGAACAAACAAACTGTCACCTGATTTCAACAGCTATAATGTCCTGAATGGAACTTTGAGTGGGAACAGAAAAATAATTCCCAGTGAACCTTTTGGTGCAATATTCACCTGAAGGTTCAAATCAAATCAATTTTATTTATATAGCGCCAAATCACAACAAACAGTTGCCCCAAGGCGCCAAGGTTGAAAACAACTTGCGAGTTCCACTCACAGGCTGAATTTTTGCACTTTTTGACTTTCTCTAAATACCTACACATATAACATCAACCATATCAATCTATGTATTTCTGAAAAGCACATTTTCACCCATCTCATTTCTATAATGTAAAATGACACTTCTCAGTATGACTTACAGTACAACCATGTATACAACCCTAACCCAGACCAAACAATTTCAAAAAAATTTATAAAACATTTTTGTCAGAAAAACTGAAGCCTCATAACCGAGAATAAACACCAATATTACAACTAGAAATCATTAGCTTTTATTTGACACCAAAACTGTGGTGATAGGTGAAGTTCTGACTGAATGACAGACTACTGACCAATGAAAAAAGTCTGATGAAAAAACAAACTTTACCAAATCTATTTGAAGGGTAATTGGTGAAAATTTCATCAAAATCCGAGTCGGGCCATTAGGACACCCCCGCATGATTTTTCTCAGAGACAGCTAATTAAATAAAGTCCAGGAAAAATGGCACTGTTGACCCTACTTCAGAGAACAAAAATCATGGAGTTCTGTGCAGCACATCCTAAGGGCTGACTTACTTCTCTTTCCATAAAAAATTCAGTCTCAGAGAGAACAAACTCCCCAGCAAATGGCGAGAAGACTTGAATATGTGAAGTGGATTTAAGGAAAAGACTGGAGACGAATGATTTGTTTCTTCGGTAACTTCTGACAAGGAGGTTACATTGATCATGTGGTGTAAAAGATAAAGGATTAAAACATCAAAAAGGAAAGACTGAACTATAAACTGTGCATTGGGGAGAAAACGTACATGCTTCATCCACATGGTTGTACAGAAATGTCTGATAATATTGATTGGTTTTTCTGTGCTGTCAACATACTTTTGGGTACATTTTTTGAGACACTATACGTATATATATACAACCCCTGGCAACAATTATGGAATCACCGGCCTCAGAGGATGTTCATTCAGTTGTTTAATTTTGTAGAAAAAAGCAGATCTCAGACATGACACAAAACTAAAGTCATTTCAAATGGCAACTTTCTGGCTTTAAGAAACACTATAAGAAATCAAGAAAAAAGATTGTGGCAGTCAGTAACGGTTACTTTTTTAGACCAAGCAGAGGGAAAAAAATATGGACTCACTCAATTCTGAGGAATAAATTATGGAATCACCCTGTAAATTTTCATCCCCAAAACTAACACCTGCATCAAATCACATCTGTTTGTTAGTCTGCATCTAAAAAGGAGTGATCACACCTTGGAGAGCTGTTGCACCAAGTGGACTGACATGAATCATGGCTCCAACACGAGAGATGTCAATTGAAACAAAGGAGAGGATTATCAAACTCTTAAAAGAGGGTAAATCATCACGCAATGTTGCAAAAGATGTTGGTTGTTCACATTCAGCTGTGTCTAAACTCTGGACCAAATACAAACAACATGGGAAGGTTGTTAAAGGCAAACATACTGGTAGACCAAGGAAGACATCAAAGCGTCAAGACAGAAAACTTAAAGCAATATGTATCAAAAATCGAAAATGCACAACAAAACAAATGAGGAACGAATGGGAGGAAACTGAAGTCAACGTCTGTGACCGAACTGTAAGAAACCGCCTAAAGGAAATGGGATTTACATACAGAAAAGCTAAATGAAAGCCATCATTAACACCGAAACAGAAAAAACAAGGTTACAATGGGCTAAAGAAAAGCAATTGTGGACTGTGGATGACTGGATGAAAGTCATATTCAGTGATGAATCTCGAATCTGCATTGGGCAAGGTGATGATGCTGGAACTTTTGTTTGGTGCCGTTCCAATGAGATTTATAAAGATGACTGCTTGAAGAGAACATGTAAATTTCCACAGTCATTGATGATATGGGGCTGCATGTCAGGTAAAGGCACTGGGGAGATGGCTGTCATTACATCATCAATAAATGCACAAGTTTACGTTGATATTTTGGACACTTTTCTGATGTTTAAGGATGATGAAATCATTTTTCAAGAAGATAATGCATCTTGCCATAGAGCAAAAACTGTGAAAACATTCCTTGCAAAAAGACACATAGGATCAATTTCATGACATAGGGTCAATGTCAACGAGCAGATCTGATTTGATGCAGGTGTTAGTTTTGGGGATGAAAATTTACAGAATGATTCCATAATTTTTTCCTCAGAATTGAGTGAGTCCATATTTTTTTCCTCTGCTTGGTCTAAAAAAGTAACCGTTACTGACTGTCACAGTCTTTTTTTCTTGATTTCTTATAGTGTTTCTTAAAGCCAGAAAGTTGCCATTTGAAATGACTTTAGTTTTGTGTCATGTCTGTGATCTGCTTTTTTTCTACAAAATTAAACAACAGAATGAACATCCTCCGAGGCCGGTGATTCCATCATTTTTGCCAGGGGTTGTATATATATATATATATATATATATATATATATATATATATATATATATATATATATATATATATATATATATATATATATATATATATATATATATATATATATATATATATATATATATATATATATATATAGTGGATTTTTTTTGTGAATTTGTTATCTCTAAAATAGCAGGCTGAGAAAAATGTTTTTCAGGTTTATCTGGAGGCGGTCATTGACTCACTGGTTGTTTTATCTGTCAGTAGATACTGAAACTGGGGTTCAATGAGGTTGGTGAGTTCATGAACTAAAGGGTTTAGTAGAGAAGCTTGAATCTTCAACTGGACTGGGTTGCTTGACGCGAGGACGTTTCGCTTCAAATCGTAGAAGCTTCCTCAGCTCTACAAGAGTCAAGACAGAAGTCAGACTACCAGAGCAAGAATTTTAGCTGAGGAAGCTTCTGCGATTTGAAGCGAAACGTCCTCGCGTCAAGCAACCCAGTCCAGTTGAAGATTCAAGCTTCTCTACTATGGAAACAACCTGGACAACTGAGAGCGTACACAGAAAAACTAGAGGGTTTGTGCCACATGCTGACTGGGCTGTAATGCCGTTGACTCCACGGAGGAAGCAGACCCTGCAGTTCTTCAAATGGCCACACGATGGCTTTGTAATAGGTCTTTAACTCGCAAGTGAAAGTACAAGTTTCACTTATCAGGTCTTATTTCCCTAAAAACACACAGGTTTCCTCACAGCAGGAAAACAAGTGTTAAATACTCATTTGGAAATCTAATATTACAAGGAACTCCATTTTTTATTAGTTGCACTGGTAATCGGATTAGTACATACCGACAGGTGCCAGATTACAGAAAAACATGAATGAGTGAAGAAAAACAACTTATGCCTTCCTAATCCTTCACACATACGGGCAAAATTAAAAGTTCAATATTCAATGACATATCATTGCTTCCTCACAAACTACCTAATTTCAGATCTAGCTAAATCAAACCAGCTAAGTTAGCACCATAGCTGTCAGCCCAACGGCGCTAGCTATCTAGTTAGCATGGCCGCCAACCAGAAAGCAAATTACATCAAGGGAAAGCATCGTTATATTATATCAAATTGTTTTTAGAACAGTAGGTACATTGGTAGGGCAGAACTGCGTAAAATGAGAAGCCATTCATGGCTGACTAACACAATAACCCATGAAGAAGCACGGCAGGATCACACCAGGAAGTAACTGAACGCCTGGATCAGTCTTGGATAGTCTTGATCCAGGACAATTGCCAACCCAGGAACTCCGATTCTTCCCTCAGCATCTCCAGTGCTGCAATCATCCATCAATTCCACAAAGACCAGTGTGCATCTTCCACAAACTCAGGGTCAATTAACGTTTCCTCACCAACAACAGTCCCCGACCTGTGAGCTCGCTGTGCAAGAAAACGCTAGCTAGCGTAGTGGCACTGCTACAAATAACAAATTTCCAGTTTGATGGAAGGAGTGCATTTGCATTATTTAGTACTGATTTTACAACTGAGCACAAATAACTGTGAGCTGTTTGTGAACCGTTTTAGTTTTGGTTGGGAACAATTTTTTCAAAATTAGATGAGTACCTTTAGCCTCATAAATATCCACTATAATAGTGATGCAGATTTTTGATGTTTATTTCTTCTACCAGGTGAAAAACATTTCAGTTCTGCACTGTCAGTGTTCAATAGCTACAGGAAAGGAATGTAAGCATGGGGAATGTAATTCCCTGAAGTGCGGCGATGCCATCAGCTTTCTTTGTGGGGAAAATAAGGATGGGTTTCAAGTAGCTTTGACTAATCTGGCGTCTAGAAGTAACCAGCCGTGGACATAAAGGCACCAAGTCGTTTAAATAACTCTGAACACAACATGTTCCGATGGACGGAGAGCATCATACTGAACAACGCCAGATGACACAAACTGACACAAGGTCAAAAAGGTCAAAGGGCCAAAACAGGTGTCAAAGGTTATAATTAAATTGCAGGCAAACAGCCAATATTTTCATTACACTCATTCTGACCCTTTGACCTCCACATGTAATTAAGACCAGATGCAAACCGCCTGAGAGGGGTCTGGGAACAGAATACCAATGGTGCCTCTGAGACTGAAGTCACACATTTGTGCATTTCTTCATGATGCCGTCAGAGGAACCAATCAACAACTGTTAATTAAGTAATCTGCATTGTTCACTCAGACAAGCAGTTCTTCATTTCTTTCAGTGCATTTTTCTTTTTTGTAATCTCACCGACTTCCTTTTGCTTGTGCAATGGATCAAAAAACAGCAAATTTACATGTTTGGAACAAAAGCAGGACACATGCAGAGAAAGGATTGAACTGCTGCGAAGGACAAAGAACAGCTGAAATATAAACCCATGAGTTGGAGCTTTCCACTTCTTAATTAGAGTTTGAATACTGCTGATGGGCATTCTCAGTCCCTTGGATATATTCATACATCCCTTTCCTGATATATACAGTTCATTTACCTTTTCCCGCAAATCCTTTTGCTTTCCCTATGACTCAGAAACCAGAAACATCAGTGCAGCATTGGATGAAAGACGCAAGGGTCTGTCAACTCTTGTTCATGGACAGGATTTCAAGGTGCAGTCATGGACTGGAGGGGGTCCAGTTTGGTGACCTCAGATTTGCATCTCTGCCTTTTGCAGATGATGTGGTTCTGTTGGCTTCATTAGGTGGTGACCTCTGATGTTACTGAGCAGGTTTGAAGCCGAGTGTGAATTGACTGGAATGAGCATCAGGTTGTTGAGATGAGGTCTTCTCCCTAGGGAGGTCTTCCAGGCACATCCAACTGGGAGGAGGCCCTGGGGAAGACCCAGGACATGCTGGAGCGATTGTATTTCCCAGCTAGCTTGAGAATGCCATGTGATCCCCTGGGAAATTAGTTACTTGGCTGAAGATAGGGAAGTGTGGTTCAACTGCTTTGTGTGCTGCCACTGTGACTTGGACCTGGATAACTGGCTGAAAATGACTGAATAAATGAATGTCAACTTAACAAAAACTGGTTGTTAAATGGGAAGTATAATACACACTTTATTGTAACAATTTGTTGCAATTTGGTTTTCATTACACTCATTACATGCAGGTGAACATATGCATATGTCTGCATGGGAGCGCTGGAATGAGAGCAGCATATATATATATATATATATATATATATACAGTAGTGTTCAGAATAATAGTAGTGCTATGTGACTAAAAAGATTAATCCAGGTTTTGAGTATATTTCTTATTGTTACATGGGAAACAAGACACCAGTAGATTCAGTAGATTCTCACAAATCCAACAAGACCAAGCATTCATGATATACACACTCTTAAGGCTATGAAATTGGGCTATTAGTAAAAAAAAAAGTAGAAAAGGGGGTGTTCACAATAATAGTAGTGTGGCATTCAATCAGTGAGTTTGTCAATTTTGTGGAACAAACAGGTGTGAATCAGGTGTCCCTTATGTAAGGATGAAGCCAGCACCTGTTGAACATGCTTTTCTCTTTGAAAGCCTGAGGAAAATGGGACGTTCAAGACATTGTTCAGAAGAACAGCGTAGTTTGATTAAAAAGTTGACTGGAGAGGGGAAAAAATTATAGGCTGTTCATCTACACTGATCTCCAATGCTTTACAATGGACAAAAAAAAAACAGAGACGCGTGGAAGAAAATGGAAACCAACCATCAAAATGGATAGAAGAATAACCAGAATGGCAAAGGCTCACCCATTGATCAGCTCCAGGATGATCAAAGACAGTCTGGAGTTACCTGTAAGTGCTGTGACAGTTAGACGACGCCTGTGTGAAGCTAATTTATTTGCAAGAATCTCCCGCAAAGTCCCTCTGTTAAATAAAAGACGTGCAGAAGAGGTTACAATTTGCCAAAGAACACATCAACTGGCCTAAAGAGAAATGGAGGAATATTTTGTGGACTGATGAGAGTAAAATTGTTCTTTTTGGGTCCAAGGGCCACAGACAGTTTGTGAGACGACCCCCAAACTCTGAATTCAAGCCACAGTTCACAGTGAAGACAGTGAAGCATGGTGGTGCAAGCATCATGATATGGGCATGTTTCTCCTACTATGGTGTTGGGCCTATATATCGCATACCAGGTGTGAGAATCTACTGAATCTACTGGTACCTTGTTTCCCATGTAACAACAAGAAATATACTCAAAACCTGGATTAATCTTTTTAGTCACATAGCAATAGTATTATTCTGAACACTACTGTATGTATACGAGGTCTATTAGAAAAGTATCCGACCTTATTTAAAAAAAAAAAAAACATATGGATTTGAATCACGTGTGCTTGCGTGAGCCAACCTTGAACCTTCATGCCTTTCAGTGCTTACCAGTCGAGTGAGTATCAGAGAAATTGTTGGGGGGATGATCATGTCCCAGCTTGTCCTTCTGGCACTCCGAAATGGAGGTGTTCTTTGCCTCGCTTGCCGTCGTTATGCGCAAAGCGTCCGCTCCTCGTAACAGTGGAATGTGCCGTTCATTTCCAAACTGGACACTGTGTTTTATCCGGGACGTTGTCTGGACTAGCACAGGAATTGTGAAAAGACCTGGACATCAGCACTTTTTTGGCAAATTGAGACAGACATGCGGAGGAATTCTGCGTGTCACGGCGGTGCCGCATGGCGCAAAGCAACGCCGTGATGAAGTGTCACAGAACATGTTCTGGCATGTCCAGGCACATCCACAATTTCTTGGATAATCACTCGACTGAAAAACCACCGACAGCTGTCTGAACGCCATCTCAAAGCCATCCTGTGAGACCAAAATGGAGGTGGTTTTGTGTCGGTCCAGGAGCGAATCAATCAAAGTGTCCGCTCGGCTTTCCACGACAAAATCTCTTGTTAAAAGTGAAATCTGCAGGAAAATGGGTGATGTCCAGCTCTTGTGATAACCAGAGAAAGTGCACACGATGGTCACGGATCCACAGAGCGATCCATTTAGAAATTAAATGGTCGTTCAGCCTGTCGATGGCAGCTGGAGCGCGGCGCGCCCCACAGCTGTTGAGGGCGTCCTTAAAGCGACAGTAACATCCCTTAATGTCTTTGAAGCCCATAAAATTTTCACCAAAAACCACCTGAATTTCTCGAATGGTGTCCACATGGATGTGCCTCACAGTTTCTAAAAAAAATTTGATCAAGCAAAGCAGCAGTCTCCCTGACAATGAAAATCCGCCGAGGGGGTGGACCAGTCCTCACTCAAAGCCTGCTCACAGGCGAATGACACAACCGACAGGCGTGAAAAAAATCACGCATGTGCATGAAGGTTCAAGGTTGGCTCACGCAAGCACACGTGATTCAAATCCATATGTTTTTTTTTTTAAATAAGGTCGGATACTTTTCTAATAGACCTCGTGTATATATATATATATATATATATATATATATATATATATATATATATATATATATATATATATATATATATATATATATATACACGAGGTATATATATATATATATATATATGTAAAAATAAATGCACTGGGGTCTCAGTACTAATAATGATAAGATGAGGATGTGATTTAATGGTTTATGCCTGATCATGTTTGTTTGTTCACGAGCAGAAGCAGCCTGGATCATTCATACCACACATCAATCAGCCATTCCCACACTTAATCCCACGGTTCATTTTAAAATCTGAAGCTCTTCTGCTGCCCACCCAACCAAACCTGACACAAGACTAAGACGAGGTATTTTCTCCTATAATGTGAAATTAAACAGATAAAGGAAGAATAATGTCCAATTTCAGTTTTATTCTGATTACATTTTTTAAATACTGTTAAATATTCTAGGGTTAATTTTAAACTTTTTCAAGTCAACTCAAGCCCAGGACTGTGCTGGTGCCGCCACATCCACACTACCACAGAACTGCACTGGCTCCTGGATGGCAACCACTTAGGCAGACAACTGACCCATCACCACTTCTCAAAAGTAACCACTGACCTGCTGCAGTCAGTTGAAATGTGGGCGTGTCCTTGGTCTTGTCCTCAACGCTGAGGAACCTGCGTGCTGGATCACGCACAGAGAAACGGGCCACATGTTTATTGATACTCATCTGAATACAGCAAATTTTGCTGAGTAAAATTTACTCTACCTGGATAACATTTGGTCCCAGTCCAAAAAAAGTTAAATACACTCTCTCACAGTGCTAATTCAACTCTATCAGAGTGTAAAATCAACTCTTCATGGAGTAGAAACACTTGATTTGACAAGATGGTAGAGCTGATTTCACTTTATAACAGATTATACTTTACTCTGTTTAGACTGGGACCAAATGTTGTCCCGGCAGAGTAAATTTTACTCTGCAAAATTTACTGTGAATGTCCCTCAGTGTTTGGCGAGCGCCGCTACCTGAGGATGACACCAGGCTTGTAAAACAGATTTAGAACCAACACACACACGACTTTATCTTTGTACATGAGCCTCCAAACTGAAGGACTGAGTTCAACAGTTTGAAGGTCTGGACTTCATAACACAGGAACCTTTTGTTCACACACACCTGTTAGCAATGTCTAGCTGAATTAATAAAACAGTTGTTTTTAAGACACCACAGAGGGATATTTCTGTCATCAGAAAAGACACAAAGAGGACGAAGCCTGTGCTGGACTTTGAAACAGAGTTTCAGGTCTCAGATGTATCACTTTCTTTTTCAGGACTCATCACGTTGGACTTGCTGCAGGTAAAATGTAATGTCCCAAACTGTCTTATATTCAGGTGAAAGCTGCATATATCAGCTCTGAAAATCAATATTTAGCTTTTAATGTGTTTTTGCGTAATATACCTTCATCTGAGTTACATCTTACAAACTTTAACCAAACAAACTCCTGCTTTAATTTCACACACACGTGCACATGCATACATGCACACACACAGACACACATACATAAAACCTTAAAATGAGTTCAGATACAGACCAACTGCTGTGACACCGAAATATTCATCAAAAAGACTGAGTTAAAGTCAAGAGGTTTTTAATTTTATTCCTTCTGTTGTCTCAGAACATTCATTGTGTGCCAATGAGACGCAGCATCCCTTATCCCAGGATGGTAACTGTTCTAAAGCACAGACCTGGGGTCCATCCCTGCTAACGTTCTGCATGGCCTAGGTGGAAGCCTCTGTGATGTCCAACATATGTGCAAAGTTCCTCCTTCATCCCATTTATTGTCCATAATATGCCTGAATAAATTTCAATTTTAATCTGAAAACCGAACTTGAAAGTAAATATAAACCTGTATACACCTCTTTTTAAAATTTAAGCCATAAAAATGATTTTCATTGGCACCACTATCATTTTATTCCTTATTTATAAGGGATTCATAATATTATTTTGCTAAAATCATCAAAATTCACGCAGTCTGGAAAAATTTAGAATTTGAGCCCTGATGGGAAGGAAGATCAGTAATCTGTGCTGTCTGTGTTGGAGTTGACCTCCCATCATCCTCTTTCATCTTGGCTCAACTTGAATTCTTAAATGGCTCCAGTTTAAAGGCGCCATAAGGGATTTACTGTCACTAGATGTCGCACTTCCACCAACACTCAGACCAAAACACCGACTTTCCTCAGTGGCTCCTGCATGTGTTCTCCTTCTGAGAGAAAACAAACTCTTGCTGACACTAATCTGACCATGTTATTGATCATGACCCCATCACACTCAGACAAAGACCACGAAGACCTCAATGCGTACTGAAAAGTTTGATGAATACAGCGGGGACAGGGTCAAAATGGAGACATGCTACTTTCACATCCATACTTCCTCTACCACATTTCTAATAGTTTTTTCCCCCACACGCATGACCACATACCCCATGCAAGTCATTGTCACAATGTTATTTCTACAAACACACATCACACACGTGCACATGTGGCAGATTCTAACTGCGGTCTGTTCCCTCCTTATCAGTACTGCACCACGCGTTCTGCTTTTTCATTCATTCTGCAAGTTTTCTTGTGTCCCATGGCAGTTCAACATTAAGCTACAGTCAGAAACAGCTCTTCTGCAAAAGGCACCTGTTTCTATTAAACACAAACTCAAATATGTATGTGTGTGCATGTGTGCAGGCGTGCCTACTTGTGGGCACGTACTTTGCACCTCAGTTTGCAGTAGTACGTGGGGAGTACTTTCTTAAATATTTTATTTATTGATTTATTTGGCTGTGTTTCAGTGGCATGGACAGTGAACAGCACATTTCATTCTAAAACCAGTCCACAGACTGCTGCTGGGAGACGCCGTCCACGCCATACTGATACGCTGTGAAGCCCCCACTAGGTTTAATTACATCATGAATATGTCACTGCAGTCATTACTCCATCCTTATTGGGTTCCTACTGCATCCCAATTCAACTGCATCCAGACTCTTTCTGCATCTTTCAGTTTATTGTGGATGTTGAGTAAAAGTGGCTGAGTGTGACGGAGGATTAAGAGGACATTTTAACAGGTTCACAGGAAGGGGACTTACAGTAGTGTTCAGAATAATAGTAGTGCTATGTGACTAAAAAGATTAATCTAGGTTTTGAGTATATTTCTTATTGTTACATGGGAAACAAGGTACCAGTAGATTCAGTAGATTCTCACAAATCCAACAAGACCAAGCATTCATGATATGCACACTCTTAAGGCTATGAAATTGGGCTATTAGTAAAAAAAAAAAGTAGAAAAGGGGGTGTTCACAATAATAGTAGCATCTGCTGTTTGCTGTTACAAACTCAAAACTACTATGTCAAACTGCTTTTTTAGCAATCCTGTGAATCACTAAACTAGTATTTAGTTGTATAACCACAGTTTTTCATGATTTCTTCACATCTGGGAGGCATTAATTTTGTTGGTTTGGAACCAAGATTTTGCTCGTTTACTCGTGTGCTTGGGGTCATTGTCTTATTGAAACACCCATTTCAAGGGCATGTCCTCTTCAGCATAAGGCAACATGACCTCTTCAAGTATTTTGAGATATCCAAACTGATCCATGATACCTGGTATGTGATATATAGGCCCAACACCATAGTAGGAGAAACATGCCCATGTCATGATGCTTGCTCCACCATGCTTCACTGTCTTCACTGTGAACTGTGGCTTCAATTCAGAGTTTGGGGGTCGTCTCACAAACTGTCTGCGGCCCTTGGACCCAAAAAGAACAATTTTACTCTCATCAGTCCACAAAATATTCCTCCATTTCTCTTTAGGCCAGTTGATGTGTTCTTTGGCAAATTGTAACCTCTTCTGCACGTCTTTTATTTAACAGAGGGACTTTGTGGGGGATTCTTGCAAATAATTAGCTTCACACAGGCGTCTTCTAACTGTCACAGCACTTACAGGTAACTCCAGACTGTCTTTGATCATCCTGGAGCTGATCAATGGGTGAGCCTTTGCCATTCTGGTTATTCTTCTATCCATTTTGATGGTTGGTTTCCGTTTTCTTCCATGCGTCTCTGTTTTTTTTTTTTTTTTTGTCCATTTTAAAGCATTGGAGATCATTGTAGATGAACAGCCTATAAATTTTTGCACCTGCGTATAAGTTTTCCCCTCTCCAATCAACTTTTTAATCAAACTACGCTGTTCTTCTGAACAATGTCTTGAACGTCCCATTTTCCTCAGGCTTTCAAAGAGAAAAGCATGTTCAACAGGTGCTGGCTTCATCCTTAAATAGGGGACACCTGATTCACACCTGTTTGTTCCACAAAACTGACAAACTCACTGACTGAATGCCACACTACTATTATTTCATAGCCTTAAGAGTGTGCATATCATGAATGCTTGGTCTTGTTGGATTTGTGAGAATCTACTGAATCTACTGGTACCTTGTTTCCCATGTAACAAGAAGAAATATACTCAAAACCTGGATTAATCTTTTTAGTCACATAGCACTACTATTATTCTGAACACTACTGTACATGCACACTGAGTGCACGTAGAGCCTTTGTGGCAATAAAATCAAGGAACAGTAAAGAAACACAGAGAAGGTGTGTTCCTTCATTTGCACAGGGAGACTTTATGCCATTAAAAAATATGGATGTCAGCTGCGATATCACCTTTTTAAAATTCCATTTGGAGTACCGTTAAACTTGCCCACGTGTGAGGACCAGTGACAAAGACATTCATATTCACCACAAAATAATAACTGCCATCAAAGAAGCAGCTTGCTGTTTTGCAGTCTTTTTTTTTCTTTAAATAAGTTGTGTTAAATTATTTTGTCTAAGTTGTCTGTAAAGGCGGCCTCAGAGAGGATTTAACAAAAAGAACACTGTGTCTTCTCTGTGTCTCCGTTGGATCACAATGCAACCAATGTCTTGCGTCTGGGTTTGAGTCTGTGCTGTCTGAAGGTCAAATGTTCAGCTCTGAGGTCAAAGATTTCACAAAGTGGATCGTCTTTTTCTTTGGAGTTTCCGTTTGAAAACTGCTTCAGATTCTCGTTTGTTTTGGGGTTTGTTTTCTGTTTTGGCTCAAACCATTTAGAGTAACTAGAATCCTTAGAATCCTAGAATCCTCCTTTGTATTTTTAATTCTGAATAAAGACAACATTCTTCAATTAAGACAACAACAAGGTCCAAAAGAGCAGCAGAAGTGAAAACATCAAAATAGACGGGAGTGCCTTCATGAGTATGTGAGTTCTGTCAGTATGGCATTGTTTTACACACACACACACACACACACACACACACACACACACACAACACACACACACACACACACACACACACACACACACACACACACACACACACACACACAGTTCACCACAGAGTGCCCTGGGGCCACCTTGGTGGCTGGTGCTAACCCTTCTACTGCCTGTCAGCACCCTGCACTGCCAGAAGTAAAACCATAAAAATGATCAAAAATAATTTACGTCTATAATATGTGTGGAACTGTTTTAAAAACCAGATTACTTTGAATTTAGACCAAAGATCGGTTAAATCATTTTATTTTTGGCTTGGAGCCATCTCAAACAAAGATAACAGCAGGTTCAGAGCGTGTTAACAGTTTAAACCAGGCTTTGTGCCCCGTGGATGAAGCAATAATCAACACTTATTTCTCATGATGAATGCGATCACTTCTTCGTGAATAATTTTGTAATTATTTGCAGTGACTTTTTCTTGTTATGGGGCAAATTGAACTGAACTCAAACTCGGTCATTCGGCTGCTCCCGGTCTATTTTTGTTCGGGGTCACCACAGCAGACACAGCCAGATCCGCACTGGTAATTGGCACAAGTTTTACACCGGATGCCCGTCGTGACGCAACTCCAGTTTCAATCAATCAATCAATATATTTATATAGCGCCAAATCACAACAAACAGTTGCCCCAAGGCGCTTTATATTGTAAGGCAAGGCCATACAATAATTATGTAAAACCCCAACGGTCAAAACGACCCCCTGTGAGCAAGCACTTGGCTACAGTGGGAAGGAAAAACTCCCTTTTAACAGGAAGAAACCTCCAGCAGAACCAGGCTCAGGGAGGGGCAGTCTTCTGCTGGGACTGGTTGGGGCTGAGGGAGAGAACCAGGAAAAAGACATGCTGTGGAGGGGAGCAGAGATCGATCACTAATGATTAAATGCAGAGTGGTGCATACAGAGCAAAAAGAGAAAGAAACAGTGCATCATGGGAACCCCCCAGCAGTCCTACGTCTATAGCAGCATAAGTAAGGGATGGTTCAGGGTCACCTGATCCAGCCCTAACTATAAGCTTTAGCAAAAAGGAAAGTTTTAAGCCTAATCTTAAAAGTAGAGAGGGTGTCTGTCCCCCTGATCTGAATTGGGAGCTGGTTCCACAGGAGAGGAGCCTGAAAGCTGAAGGCTCTGCCTCCCATTCTACTCTTACAAACCCTAGGAACTACAAGTAAGCCTGCAGTCTGAGAGCGAAGCGCTCTATTGGGGTGATATGGTACTATGAGGTCCCTAAGATAAGATGGGACCTGATTATTCAAAACCTTATAAGTAAGAAGAAGAATTTTAAATTCTATTCTAGAATTAACAGGAAGCCAATGAAGAGAGGCCAATATGGGTGAGATATGCTCTCTCCTTCTAGTCCCCCGTCAGTACTCTAGCTGCAGCATTTGAATTAACTGAAGGCTTTTTAGGGAACTTTTAGGACAACCTGATAATAATGAATTACAATAGTCCAGCCTAGAGGAAATAAATGCATGAATTAGTTTTTCAGCATCACTCTGAGACAAGACCTTTCTGATTTTAGAGATATTGCGTAAATGCAAAAAAGCAGTCCTACATATTTGTTTAATATGCGCTTTGAATGACATATCCTGATCAAAAATGACTCCAAGATTTCTCACAGTATTACTAGAGGTCAGGGTAATGCCATCCACAGTAAGGATCTGGTTAGACACCATGTTTCTAAGATTTGTGGGGCCAAGTACAATAACTTCAGTTTTATCTGAGTTTAAAAGCAGGAAATTAGAGGTCATCCATGTCTTTATGTCTGTAAGACAATCCTGCAGTTTAGCTAATTGGTGTGTGTCCCTCTGGCTTCATGGATAGATAAAGCTGGGTATCATCTGCGTAACAATGAAAATTTAAGCAATACCGTCTAATAATACTGCCTAAGGGAAGCATGTATAAAGTGAATAAAATTGGTCCTAGCACAGAACCTTGTGGAACTCCATAATTAACTTTAGTCTGTGAAGAAGATTCCCCATTTACATGAACAAATTGTAATCTATTAGACAAATATGATTCAAACCACCGCAGCGCAGTGCCTTTAATACCTATGGCATGCTCTAATCTCTGTAATAAAATTTTATGGTCAACAGTATCAAAAGCAGCACTGAGGTCTAACAGAACAAGCACAGAGATGAGTCCACTGTCCGAGGCCATAAGAAGATCATTTGTAACCTTCACTAATGCTGTTTCTGTACTATGATGAATTCTAAAACCTGACTGAAACTCTTCAAATAGACCATTCCTCTGCAGATGATCAGTTAGCTGTTTTACAACTACCCTTTCAAGAATTTTTGAGAGAAAAGGAAGGTTGGAGATTGGCCTATAATTAGCTAAGATAGCTGGGTCAAGTGATGGCTTTTAAGTAATGTTTAATTACTGCCACCTTAAAAGCCTGTGGTACATAGCCAACTAACAAAGATAGATTGATCATATTTAAGATCGAAGCATTAATAATGGTAGGGCTTCCTTGAGCAGCCTGGTAGGAATGGGGTCTAATAAACATGTTGATGGTTTGGAGGAAGTAACTAATGAAAATAACTCAGACAGAACAATCGGAGAGAAAGAGTCTAACCAAATACAGGCATCACTGAAAGCAGCCAAAGATAACGATACGTCTTTGGGATGGTTATGAGTAATTTTTTCTCTAATAGTTAAAATTTGTTAGCAAAGAAAGTCATGAAGTCATTACTAGTTAAAGTTAATGGAATACTCAGCTCAATAGAGCTCTGACTCTTTGTCAGCCTGGCTACAGTGCTGAAAAGAAACCTGGGGTTGTTCTTATTTTCTTCAATTAGTGATGAGTAGAAAGATGTCCTAGCTTTACGGAGGGCTTTTTTATAGAGCAACAGACTCTTTTTCCAGGCTAAGTGAAGATCTTCTAAATTAGTGAGACGCCATTTCCTCTCCAACTTACGGGTTATCTGCTTTAAGCTACGAGTTTGTGAGTTATACCACGGAGTCAGGCACTTCTGATTTAAAGCTCTCTTTTTTAGAGGAGCTACAGCATCCAAAGTTGAAAGTTTTACCTGGAGAAACACATACAGCCGCTGGTCTTCCAAAGAGGTCTCCCATCCAAGTACTAACCAGATCCTGCCCTGCTTAGCTTCTGAGATCTGACAGGATCAGACTGACACAGAGCAGCAGCTTGAACTAATCTCAAACAAGATGTGTTAACTGCTTAAATAACCTTGCGTGTGCTTACGTGATCAAAAAATGCCATGTCATGTTTAGGCCATGTGGCTGACTGGGTCAAACTTTAAAGACGTAAAAGCAGAGCCTTGTGTTAGTGGAACTGCACCATGCTGTTATGTCTTTTCACATGATAAGATAATGAAAGACACTTAGCTTTTAAAAGATATATTTTTGGTGCAGACAAATATCTTAATAAGAGTACAGAAACTTGCTGTGCAGATATCAGGAACATATTGATCCAGTGCAAACTTGCTGTCATCGATCTTAACCTCATATAACCCAAGCAGAAATGCAACAATGTATTAACATGGGTTTAGAGAGTCTGAAATCAATAATATTATATGACATATGTATTTCCATGTAATTTATTAACAACTGTTATATCCACAATAAACCTTACAGTACAGATATTTGTCCATTTCTTCCCATGGGCCACATAAATAATGTGAACTATTGTCTCCATCATATCTGTACACACCAAGGGCAGCTGCAGCTCTCTGTGGTCTCATCCGCAGTAACGCATCATTGCACGCGTCAGGCTTGGAGCTGAAGGCTCTCACGCTGTAATATACATATTATTACTTGATCACCTTCTAACTCTGTAGGAGATGTAACATGGAACTGTTGTGCCAGGCCGTGAAAGCATTAATAAACATTTATCTCACCCAGTGCTTAATTTGTAAAGTGGGAGGTCCCGGAGCGCAGAGGATGGGTGGCTCCGGTGCAGAAAAACAAGAAGGGGGGGGCCTTGCAAACAATGCTGTGCGCCACACTTAAAATAAACTGCACACCCACACAAACACGCTCACACACCCTTCGCAAAATGACACTAACACCCTGCCTTTTCCTCAGAAATTACTACATTTATGTTTGGTGTCTGTCTCTGTACTTTTCTGTCACTTTTGGGCTCTTTTTCATACTTTTCCCTCGTTTCAAAAGTCACTGAACGCACTTTACCGTAATATATGCAACATATAGCATACTGTTGGAAAGCACAGGTTCTTGGCTTGCTGTCAGTGTTGAAATTTTTCAGATTGAGGGCTTACATGAGAACTTACAGTAATGAGAATCAGCGGTGCACTAGTGTGAAACTTCCATGTTTTTCCTCTGCGTTATGACATGACAGGCTTACGTTTACCGTAATACACCATATATCATTGGAAAGCCCTTGGTGTTAGCTTAACAATGCACTTTGATACATATGGAAAATATGGCGTGGGCGCCATCGCCGTAGATAAAGGGATAAATAGCTGGCGGAGCCAACGTCAGAGGTTCCGGAGCGCGCTCCGGCTTGCTCCCCCTCAAATTAAGCCCTGATCTCACCTCCAACAATGGCCCAGGAGTGTTTCGCAGCACGTACATGGAGCCGGGACCACAGCCTGTGGTTAAAATCCTCTCACACGGCTGCTGTGTGCTGGAATCAATCACGCAAAAATAAATCCCATGTGATAATCCAACCATCACAGTGTACAGAGTTGTGTTGTGCTGCTGAAGTGAGGAAAAAACACACAAAAAACAAATTAAAGTTCCCTGGAAAGGCTGCATCTGATGCATGGGGCAGCATGGCCCACTGCCAGCAGTGTCCAATAGCTGGTAATGGCACGCACGTATGCACACATAGCTTTTCATTCAGCCGATATGAACGAACAAACAAACGCACACACACGCATGACACGCATGTGAGGTCAGTAGCGCTGGGAAGTGGAGGACGAGTGCAGATGTGATTGCATGACTGAGTGAGCGTTCGCACCATGCCAGCTTTGACACATATGGTGTGGGTCCAGTCCATACATTGGTTGTACTCCAGTGTACAGTACCAGCAGGGACTGTGCAAAGGGAGAAACACAGCGCTCCCTCCCACTCCAGGCCTGTGTTTGCCATCCAGATGTTTGGACGTGCAGGTGTGGACGAGGTAATCTGGATGCATTCTGACACTACTGACCACTCCTCTTTTCCTCCCGACTGCATCCAATTATGGCAATATTTGTCATGTCGGGCTAGTTCCTGCACATATTTGCTATGTGTGATGGGGGCTTAAAGAACAGGTTGAGTCTAGCCTGGAGAGGTGGAGATGTGCTCTGGAGAGAAGGGGAATGAAAGTCAGTAGGAGCAAGACTGAGTCCACGTGTGTGAATGAGAGGGAGCCCAGTGGAATAGTGCAGTTACAAGGAGCAGAAGTGGTGAAAGTAGATGACTTTAAATAGGTACTTTGGGTCAACTGTCCAAAGTAATAGGGCACCGCAGTCTTGTTTGAACCCTGTGTCATATCGCAGGATCTGACCACTTATGGGGACAGCCGCTCTGGCGGACAGTTTTATTTTCGGGTGCAATCGCTGGAGCAGTCGCAAAAAGTGCAGTTTTTTTCGGTTCCCAGCGTAGAAAAGAAGATGAGGCAAATGGGAGATGTCATGTCTGTAAGTTTTAGCCGACAAAACTAAGCAGAGTAGCTACGTTCTCTCACCAATACAACTGCCTTGACACATTTGAGCTCCGGGTCATAAACAAACTACAACACGTCCACTTTCCACCGCATGCTCACCTTTTCTTTGTATTTTCACTTTGTTTGTGTGTAATTTGCCCAAAAACCTCAGAGAAAATGCCATATTTCTGTACAGCATATGCGTCATATTTTACCCCTTTAACGCCCACCTTCAAACAAGACTGCGGTGCCCTATGGAGAGTGTGGTAGAGAGGTGAAGAAGAGGGTGCAGGCAAGGTGGACATATCAGAGGGACAGCTCAGGTGGGATGGTTTGGAGACAGAGAGGTGAGACTGAGATGGTTTGGACATGTGCAGAGGAAGGAACCAAGGTATATAGGGAGAAGGATGCTGAGGATGGAACCACCAGGAAGGAGGAGAAGAGGGAGGACAAAGAGGAGGTTTATGGATGTGCTGAGGGAGGACATGCAGGTGGTTGGTGTGACAGAGGAAGATACAGAGGACAGGGTGACATGGAGACGATTGATCTGCTGTGGCGCCCCCTAATGGGAGCTGGATATGTCCTGTGTGCAGGATTTGCATGAGATGCCGTTCATGTTTGCCTTCACGTTGCTTTAACGGCTGTTTGCATTTTACAGAATTACAGAACAGAAGCACCAAATATTGTAATATAACTTAATGATGGGAGCTCCATTTTACAGCTATTTCACAACCATCATATTCAGGCTGGTGAAAAGCCCGTTTGTCTCTCATGCAAAGATGAGAAAAAAATCCTGTTGCTCATAAAGTCACAGTCCAGGAATGACTTGGTATTTATAAGGAAAACTATTTCTGAAATGTGAGATATTTTATTTTCTGTATTATGGAACATTTACCAATAAACTAGAATGAATTTAGCTCTTGGCTCTCATAAAATCTGCCATTTATTGAGAGGTAGATGTGTATGTCGAAGTCCCGAGCAAATCACAGAGCAGCAAATAACATCAGTCATATTAACAACTGAACCAAACAGGCGGCACAGAAATGTGTTTTTGTGATTCTGAAGTAATTTGATTATTTTGTATAATTTCACGCCTGCATAATGAGCAGCGTGTGACTGTGGGAGGTCGGAAGGTGAAACAGGATCAGCACCACTGTCTTATAACGCTCGATTTTAATGAGCATTTGATGACGGCAGGAAGAGGAAATTGTTCGGTCTTGGCCCTGTGCCCTCAGACTATAGCGCCACACTGATGTCTGGCTCTTCAAAAAATTAATTTCCGTCAAACTTCAGTTTGCTGCTAATGGAGTAATCGAGGGTTGAGCAGGCAGCACTTTATCTTCTGTGGATTTCAGTTCTGACTCTTGGGTAGCATCTTGTTCGGCTGAGGGATGTTTCACGTCAGTGTTCGGAGCCTCAACACGTGCTGCACCTCACAAATACAAATCACAGTAATTACTCAGTACTTTGTCTCTGGCAGTGCCTGAGAGGTCCCAGCTGCACATATTATCTCCATGGTGATAATGTCATCATATGGTGCCAAGCTGAGCCGAGACTTTTTACATAAACTCACAATGTGCTTGGAGCCGAAACACACACAAGAAAAGTTTAAACAGTTTAGTCGTGGCAGCTGATGGACTTCCTGCAGGCAGCGTCCAAACAGCAGGAAAATATAACAGCTTGGGACTGTGAATTCTTCAAATAAAGATTTGGATTAACCACGGAATTGATCAGTTGGTCTCTCAACTCTATTGACACCATTTTTTTTTCAACAAGGAAATCCGGACCCTGCGTGCCCTGATGGAACCTACCCAGAGGGCTTTGGTTTCGATGACTGAGAGAGATGGAGTGTGACATGCTTGGCTCCACTCTCTGTGGAAGACGTTGAGGATTCATTTCTATTCACTTTTATGGTGGGAGGTTTGGCGCTGATTGGTTTGTGCGCTGCCCTGACCCACAGGAATATTAGCAAGATGGCTGCTTCCAAAATCTCGTCCCCTCATCAGTCCGTCATGATTAACGAGTTGGGCAATGCTGTGCTGGGCAATGCTCTAATCTCAGACTGCATGAACTCTTGAACTCAAATGCAAAATGGATACCATCTTGGAGCATTTATGCTGCATTGCAAAGGGATGTGCTGCTGAGGACCGGAGAATAGTCTTCATAAATTTTGACTCTAGATGGTCAGAGGTGCAGCAAATGGAATTCTGTATCTCTCCACCTAACATCAACATGGCAGCCTTATTGGCTCCTGAAGGTCAAATGCCCTGCTCTTCCCCCAGAAGTATCTACGGCCTTGGTGAAGGAATTCAGCTCCCCCTTCTCATCTATCTACCCCCCAGCCTGCTGTTGCCGAGCAACATCAGACTTTACGCACACACATGGACAGAAACTGACAGAAACTTAACTCATCTACACACGACGCATGTCTCCCTCCCTCCATCTGTATTACTCCCCCCCGTGTCTCTCCACTCCCCTCACCCTGGCTTCCTCCCTGCCACCTCGAAGGCAGCACGGTTTTTCTGCTGCAGCCTTCAACTCCCCAAGCTGGGCAGTGCGGGCCCTCCTGCTGCAGCCTTCACCCACTTTACCTCAATTCAGATGAGGGACTGCATTAAGTTTAGTGCACATAAACAATGTCAAATGTATATGTGTTGTCTTTAAATTCTGATGTGTGCCATTATTATGGTAAACTAGTTATAACTGTGGATTTATTGCTGTATTTTGTCTGAGGTAATTACAGTCTAAATGTAATTTTGTTGTTGTTGCACAAATATGAATATGAATCTGAGTCTGTCACTGGATTTAATTTTGTCCTGATGTTCTGTTTGTGTAGAAAATTGACTGTATTTTCAGGAGTTCAAGTAAAAAAGGATTTGACAGCGTACTCAGGGACTGAGTGCAAAACTGGAGGGTGTCCAGTTTGGTGACCTCAGAGTTTCATCTTGCAGACGACGTGGTTCTGTTGGCTTCATCAGGCGGTGACCTCTGATGTTACCGAGCAGGTTTGAGGCAGAGTGTGATGTGACTGGGATGAGAATCAACACCTCCAAATCTGAGACCCTGGTTCTCTGTTGGAAAACGGTGGATTGTCCCCTCTGGGGGCCCCAAGTGGAGGAATTGAAGTATCTCGGTTCTTGTTCACGAGTGGGAGTAAGTTGGAGCAGGAGGTCAATAGATGGATTGGAGCAGCATCTGATGTTTTATGGACGCTGTACCGGAAAATCGTGGAGAACAAGAAGCTGAACCAGAAGATGAGACTCTCAAGTTACTAATCGATCTACACTCTTATTTTCACCTACATTCATGAACTTTGGGTAATGACTGAAGGAACAGAAGCAGTAGAAATGAGATTTATCCATTTTGTATCTGGACTTACACTCCTGGACAGGGTGAGAAGCTCGACCATCCGGGAGGGACTCTGAGTTGAGACACTGCTTCTTCAAATCAAAATGAGCCAGTTGAGGTGACTCCTCACTGAGGATTCCTCTTGGCCTCAATTACACCTGCAATGATGAGAAACGCTGGTTTCTCAGAATGTAACAGATGGAGAACCACATCCTACTTTTTATGGGTCAGGCTCAAAACCTCTCAATCGCCCCTCGTACCATGTTGGTTGTATCAGCGGGAGCAATATCCTTCATGGGTTCATGGTCCAACTCGGTTCTGAGATCTAAGTTAGGTCTGGGTCTGTGAGTCCTGCCTGTGAATGAGCAGTAATTCACATGCGTGCTCACTCAGACACTAGATGGACGTTGTACTAAACAGCGCTGGCAGGTCAGAGTCTGTCTGAGAGATTTGCCTTCTCACATTCAGCTTTGCATTTGGCAGGTGTGAGATCAATGAAGTCTGAGTGTCTCTCATTCAGACCCTCCGTCCTGCAGCGTCGCTGTGCGTCTCTGCTCTCTGGCCTTCAGACGGCTCGTGTGGTCGACTCTGAGGACACAAATCATCATCCAGTCCAGCCACGTTCCAAAGCCTTTTCCGGCGACCGCAGAGAGACTTCTCGATGTGCACACCTCGATTTGAGCACTGTGCGCTCAGACTGCCTGACCCCACTGTGCCTGAGGCAAAAGGTTGAGAATATTAAAGCTGCAAAAATACGGGACAATACAGAGGCGAGAACATCTGGAGCAAAGGATGATGATGCCATTAGAAGCTGAAGGAGAACCCTGCTTTGTGTAATCCAGCTGGCGGTGCTGAGATGTGCTCAGGCACACGAGGGTCCCTTTGTCTGAGCTCAAAGCCCTCACAGAACAGCGTGGCGCTCCTGCTTTCTGCAGGTGACATCTTGTTCTTCTTTTTGTCACTTTTACAGCAAAGGAGAACAAAGTGTTTCTTTCAGAACTCCAACCTGGAGAGACACGGTTGTGTTTTTTAGCTTGAGCTGTGTCGACGTGCAACCGCTGCTCTGGGCATCGTACGCCACGTGTGACAGTGCTGCCAGCGGGTTTGTGTTCCTCCCTGCTAGCGTTTCACGAGAACAGCGTCAAGCTCCCGTATTTGGCAGCACAGTGAATCAGTCAGGTGTCTGCGTGAAGAGCATCAGAGGCCATGAAGTTCACGTGAGGAGAGCTGACGGGGTAATAGGCAGCAGAAACACAAAGACAAGGTGCTTCATTCAAACAGCCGAGTGGGACACGGACTCGTTCAGTCACCAGAAGATTACTCTCACATATGAAGACAAAGGAGCTGAACTTCACAGCTTCTATCACGTGATCTCAAATGCACACTGCTAATGTTTTTGGGGTGTGTCCAGCTCCACTTTGCACAGTTTGAACACAAATGAAGGCAGGAGGACGTGTGCAGTCAACTTTGGTCTGTTGCATCACCAGTTATACAGCTTCATGATGAAGTGGCACACAGGAGGCTTTCTTCAAAACAACATGCTCCGTGTCAGCTGCAGTTTGCCAGAAGACAGTATGGATTTGATCTGTTTTACAATCCTTCTCCACTCCAGTTATTCTGCTCACATCCACTGAAGTACAGTAGTGTTCAGAATAATAGTAGTGCTATGTGACTAAAAAGATTAATCCAGGTTTTGAGTATATTTCTTATTGTTACATGGGAAACAAGGTACCAGTAGATTTAGTAGATTCTCACAAATCCAACAAGACCAAGCATTCATGATATGCACACTCTTAAGGCTATGAAATTGGACTATTAGTAAAAAAAAAAGTAGAAAAGGGGGTGTTCACAATAATAGTAGTATCTGCTGTTGACGCTACAAACTCAAAACTATTATGTTCAAACTGCTTTTTTTTTTTAGCAATCCTGTGAATCACTAAACTAGTATTTAGTTGTATAACCACAGTTTTTCATGATTTCTTCACATCTGTGAGGCATTAATTTTGTTGGTTTGGAACCAAGATTTTGTTGGTTTACTAGTGTGCTTGGGGTCATTGTCTTGTTGAAACACCCATTTCAAGGGCATGTCCTCTTCAGCATAAGGCAACATGACCTCTTCAAGTATGTTGACATATCCAAACTGATCCATGATACCTGGTATGTGATATATAGGCCCAACACCATAGTAGGAGAAACATGCCCATATCATGATGCTTGCTCCACCATGCTTCACTGTCTTCACTGTGAACTGTGGCTTGAATTCAGAGTTTGGGGGTCGTCTCACAAACTGTCTGCGGCCCTTGGACCAAAAAATAACAATTTTACTCTCATCAGTCCACAAAACATGCCTCCATTTCTCTTGAGGCCAGTTGATGTGTTCTTTGGCAAATTGTATGTTGTGTGTTGGGGGGTTTGACTGGATATTTTGGTGTTGTTTTCTTTTCTTTGCTCTCCAGGTGGTATGCAAACTGGGTTTTTTTCTGTGGAGAAGGTGCTGGCAGAAGAGTCCTTCACCCTCATCAGCATTATTGGCTGCACTTGTGGAGGATGTTCACGTGCAGGCCTAATGACTTGCAGCACCTGTGGATGGTGTTCACGTGCAAACTTAAAGACTTTCAGCTGAAGCAGATAATTAGATGGCGTTCTGCATTTAAGCCATGAGTGATTCGAGCAGAATTGTCGGGAACTCGACCTTGTGACATTCGTTTGTGAGACGCTGAGGACCGCGCCTGGGTTTGACACATCGTGCCTGTGAAGGAGGACGGGTGAGGGACACATGCTGTCAGCACACATCAGAGGTGATGATTGTCTGAATAAGTGTTAACAGTAATTTGGTATTTTGTTACACAGGATATTTGAACATTGATGAGAATTGTGCAGCTCGCTTCTCACTGCCATGGCGTACGGAATGATGATCCTCCACCTGTTGTGAGAAGTTGCTCATTTACATAAAGCTTAAATTCAGACCTGAATGTGTTGCTGATAGTGTGTGCCTTTGAAGGATATTTGTTGTAGCTGTTGACTTACCTCACCTTTTCCATCCTTCACAGAGTCAGTTTGTCGTATCCACCTGGGGGGTGTTCGGCGGTGAGTCTGGGTCCAGAAGCGTCGGGCTTCGATCCATTTGGGCGCTGGAGAGCGCGCCGTCCTTCACCTCGCCAGACAACCGCACATTTATGTTGTACACAAATTATTGCACAGAAGGGAAATAAAGTTGTTTTGTTTTTGGAACCGCTTTCTGGTTATTTAGCGCTGGGTTCAGTCAGACGCTGGTCCGCTCCTCAACCCGCGTCTGCACATAACATTGTAACCTCTTCTGCACATGTCTTTTATTTAACAGAGGGACTTTGCGGGGGATACTTGCAAATAAATTAGCTTCACACAGGCATCTTCTAACTGTCACAGCACTTACAGGTAACTCCAGACTGCCTTTGATCATCCTGGAGCTGATCAATGGGTGAACCTTTGCCATTCTGGTTATTCTTCTATCCATTTTGATGGTTGTTTTCTTCCACGCGTCTCTGGTTTTTTGTCCATTTTAAAGCATTGGAGATCATTGTAGATGAACAGCCTATAAATTTTTGCACCTGCGTATAAGTTTTCCCCTCTCCAATCAACTTTTTAATCAAACTACGCTGTTCTTCTGAACAATGTCTTGAACATCCAATTTTCCTCAGGCTTTCAAAGAGAAAAGCATGTTCAACAGGTGCTGGCTTCATCCTTAAATAGGGGACACCTGATTCACACCTGTTTTCTCCTTCTTCTTTTTTTAACAAGAAGAAATATACTCAAAACCTGGATTAATCTTTTTAGTCACATAGCACTACTATTATTCTGAACACTACTGTATAGTAGATGAAGTAAAGTAGCTTCACTGACGAGCAAAACAGTCATAATTTTCTTGTCTACAGGTTTTTTTCTAAAATAATGATTGAGTGCAGTGTTTTTTAATTATATAATTGTGTTATTCTTATAATTATATAATGGTTTTATTAAAGGTAAAAACATTTTATGTCGGACAAGATTCACTCACCTCTCCCTCCCTCACCTCTTTCCCCCTACGCGCTCTCTCTCCTCTCTCTCTCTCTCTCTCTCTCTCTCTCTCTCTCTCTCTCTCTCTCTCTCTCTCTCTTTCTCTCTCTCTCTCTCTCCCACAGAAGTCGTGGTCAGGTTGCTGAAGTCGGTAAAGGACGGATAGTTCTGTGAAAAATGACATGAGGGAGGCTGAAGCAGATGTGTCTGTGCGCCGTGCGCCGTGCGTAACTTAGCAGCAGCAGATGGATCCAGAGTCCAATCCGAAGAGGTGGAAGAAGCTTTTTCCAGTTCCATGTTCTCCGCTGGAGGACTCGTTCCCACGATGGATTTAATACAAATTCAAAGTAAGTGTCGAGCTGAAAGTTGACCTTCGTCCGCTCGGGTCTCTGCGCGCTGCCACGTGCGCTCAGTTCGGGTTTTCACCCGAGTGGAAAAATGTCCTTTAATGTGTGACGTAATTGCTCAACTTGTGAGACAATTAGATGCGAAAACAATCAAAACCAACTGCTTCAGGCGTTGACACGTTTCGGACAGACGTGCAGGGGTTTTTTTGGGGGGGGGTGGGGGGGGGGGGGGGGGGTCTGGGGGTGCGCTCTTTGGAACGGGCGCAAACACGCGTGCACACAGCAGGTCAGAAAGAGGTGAAGGTTTAATGCCCGCAGCAGACAGAGAGAGACAGAGAGGGAGGGACAGAGACAGACAGAAAGGGAGAGACAGAGAGACAGACAGAAAGGGGGAGACAGAGAGACAGACAGAAACGGATAGACAGAAAGGGGGAGACAGAGACAGACAGACAGACAGAGGGACAGACAGAGAGACAGAGAGAGACAGACAGAAAGGGGGAGACAGAGACAGACAGAAAGGGACAGACAAAGAGACAGACAGAAAGGGACAGACAGAGACAGACAGAGGGACAGACAGAGAGACAGAGAGAGACAGACAGAAAGGGATAGACAGAAATGGGGAGACAGAGACAGACAGAAAGGGGCAGACAGAGAGACAGACAGAAACGGATAGACAGAAAGGGGGAGACAGAGACAGACAGAAAGGGACAGACAGAGACACAGACAGAAACGCATAGACAGAAAGGGGGAGACAGAGACAGACAGACAGAGAGACAGAGAGAGACAGACAGAAAGGGACAGACAGAGACACAGACAGAAACGCATAGACAGAAAGGGGGAGACAGAGACAGACAGAAAGGGACAGACAGAGACACAGACAGAAACGCATAGACAGAAAGGGGGAGACAGAGACAGACAGAAAGGGACAGACAGAGACACAGACAGAAACGCATAGACAGAAAGGGGGAGACAGAGAACAGACAGACAGAGAGACAGAGAGAGACAGACAGAAAGGGGGAGACAGAGACAGACAGAAAGGGACAGACAGAGACACAGACAGAAACGCATAGACAGAAAGGGGGAGACAGAGACAGACAGACAGAGAGACAGAGAGAGACAGACAGAAAGGGGGAGACAGAGACAGACAGAAAGGGACAGACAGAGACACAGACAGAAACGCATAGACAGAAAGGGGGAGACAGAGACAGACAGAAAGGGACAGACAGAGACACAGACAGAAAGGGGGAGACAGAGACAGACAGAGGGACAGACAGACAGACAGAGAGAGACAGAAAGGGAGGGACAGAGACAGACAGAAAGGGACAGACAGAGAGAGAGGGACAGACTGACTGAAGAAGCTCTGACATCAATCACAAAATTTAGATTGTTTGCCCCCCGACAAATATACATACCTGATCAGATTTTACGACTGCAACAGTTTCCACCACAATTCTTATTCTTCCTGCCACAAATCCAATTCTTCTAAAACCTTGTTCCTCATTAACTGCGTTCTCACTTCAGGATCTTTTTTTTTCACACCATCAGTTTCCACTCAAACTGTCCACCGAGTGCTGCTCATGACGTTACCATCAGCTCGTTATTGCTGGTTGAGGAAGCTTCCACATTTCTGCAGCTGAGTCATGAAACACACACAGTAAGTGTGTGTGTGTGTGTGTGTGTGTGTGTGTGTGTGTGTGTGTGTGTGTGTGTGTGTGTGTGTGTGTGTGTGTGTGTGTGTGTGTGTGTGTGTGCTGACCAGGGGTGTGATAAAATATGAAAAAGGTCCTGCATAAACAAAGTCTGACTGACCTGCTGCTCAAATGACAAGTCACCATTCTCACAAACATTGTGCATTACAAATGATGATTAGAGATTCTGTATTTAGGGCTTAGAATGCAGGAAAAAATGCTAGTTTTTTTTTCCCCTCAGAAATGTTTTTTTTTGGGGGGGGGGGGGGGGGGTGATCCGCCCCTGACACAGTTTGTCCATCAAGTGTGAAAAAGAAAGAAACAAAACTGAAGAAATTATTTTGCAGCTATCTTTCATTTCCTTTTCTTGGATTTATTTTGCAAAATGGGGTGCCCCCCCCCCCCCCCCCCACACACACACACAAAATTTCTATTAATTTAAACGTTTTCAGTTAATTCAAAGATAACCTGGTGAAATCACCACGTTGACCAAAACTGCATTTGTAATCTGGGTATTGATGGGGATCATTGAAGACATTTTTCTTTGGCGTCTCACCTCCAATAAGGACGACATGTTTGATGGTTTGATATGATCGATCGCAAAGACATCACACATTTGACATTTGACAAACTCCAGTCACTCATTTTGAACAAACACATATTGTGAAACAGCAAAGTGTTTCACCGGATGACATCAACTGACAAAATGAACTTTTGTACTCAGAACAGCGACCAACGACCAACTCCAAAGAATCAATAACAGTTTTGATAATCAGTTAATTGGATTAAACCATTTATTTCCTGCTTTCATGTGGATATTTTGTAGTTTCTTTACTCAGGCAGTCAACTGGTTTCCTCTGTGCTCCAGACAAAACACACACCTGAAGGCATCAGCTAAGCGTTGGTTTGGTCTAAGCAGTGGGCCACCCCTCTGGGTCTGGTCTGCTGGAGGTTTCTTCCTCATTATTACCAGAGGGAGTTTTTCCTTTTGACTGTTTCTTGTGTGAAGCACCGTGAGGCAGTGTTGTTGTGATTTGGCGTGATAGAAATAAAATACAATTAATTGAAATTAATTAATTACTGGAGATGATAACTGATTGCTTAATTGATTGTGCGATTACTTGTTAGTTGCAGGGTTGAGACACGTCACCAACAAACCAACCAGCCAGTGTGGACTGGAAAAACAGGAGAACTCTCTCCAGATCACTCGTCCAAAGAGGAATAACCAACGTGGTGTTGATGGGATTCTGGATCTTTGACACAGTGACGCTGAGTATTTATTCTTTGATGAATCTAGATCAGTCACGGATTCTGGATCCTGAATCCTGGATCCTGATCTGTGACACTTAAACATACAGTCACATCAATCAATCAACATTTATTTATAAAGCGCTTTACAGCACCGACTGGTGTCCAAAGTGCTTAACATTAAAAACACAAATTTACAAAATAAAACACATATAAAATAAAATTTTAAAACAACACATAAAAAGAACATAAAAATAACAGAACATGTCACCTCCCCACTAAGTGTTAAAAGCCAGTTTAAATAAATAAGTCTTTAACTTAGATTTAAAAAGTGCTAGGTCAGGAATAGTACGTAACTCAAGAGGTAGCTCGTTCCACAGTCTGGGGCCAGCTACCGCGAAAGCATGATCACCCCAGCGTTTATATCTTGACCTTGGAACATCTAAGTAAAGCTGGCCAGACGCCCTTAATGTCCTACTGTAGGTGCGCAAAGTTAAAATTTCAGACAAGTAGGGAGGTGCAAGGCCATAAATAGCTTTAAAAACAAACATTAAAATTTTAAAATCAATTCTAAAACGAACTGGAAGCCAGTGGAGTGAGTATAGGATGGGCGCAATATGCTCACGTCTAAAAGTGTTTGTCAAAAGACGAGCAGCAGCATTCTGCACCAACTGGAGACGCACAAGAGACGACTGATTAATGCCCGAATAAAGTGCATTACAATAATCAAGTCTGGAGCTGATGAAAGCATGAATGGCGTCTCAAGATCACGTCCACTGAGAAAGTGCTTTATTTTAGCCAAGAGGCGAAGTTGAAAAAAACTAGCTTTGACAACAGAATTTATCTGTTGATCAAACCTCAAACAGCTGTCAAATATCACTCCCAAATTCTTGACAGCTGGTTTTACATAGTTAGCCAAAGCACCAAAATTTGGTGTTACCACATTTGGTATGCCAGAGCGCTCAAACACCATGATCTCAGTTTTACCATCATTCAGGTAAAGGAAGTTTCGGGACAGCCACTGCTTTACATCACGAATACAATTAAATAATGATGACAAAGCACCACTCCCATTAGTCCTCACAGGCAGATAGATTTGCAGATCATCTGCATAACAATGAAAGGACAAATTGTGCTGGGTTATAATTGACCCCAATGGCAGAATGTACAAAGAAAATAGAATCGGCCCAAGGACAGATCCCTGCGGCACTCCACAGCACAGAGGAGCAGTTGATGAGGAAAGGTCCCCAATCATGACAGAAAAGCTCCTTTCAGCCAAATATGATCTAAACCACTCAAGTGCAGTACCATGAATGCCAATAAAATGTTTCAACCGGGAAACAAGTACTGTGTGATCCACAGTATCAAAGGCTGCTGTGAGGTCCAACAGAACCAGCACAGCAGGATTCCCTGCATCCACCGACAGAGTAATATCATTATGAACTTTTAAAAGTGCTGACTCAGTGCTGTGTCGCGATCTAAACCCAGACTGGAATTTTTCAAGGATAAGATTGTCTTCTAAAAATGATTGTAACTGTAAAAAGACAAAAAGAACATGGAACAAAGCTGCAGTAATGTTGTTGATCCCAGTTCTGATTTTCAATGAATTCTACAGTAAAGTTATTCCCTTCAGCTGATCCCTTGTTTTTTCTTCACTCTGGGTCACAGATCCAAGGTGGATCTGCATGTTGATTTGGCACAAGTTTTACACCAGATGCCTTTCCTGACGCAACTCCACATCACATGGAGAAAAGTGACAGGGTTGGGTTTTTAACCAGGAACCTTCCACACTGAAACTAAGCACACTAACCACTTGGACACCTCCCAGCTTCAGTAAATAACTAAAACTTAAAGAGAAGAGACCAGTAACGATCACAGCAACTTCCTATAAAAACATTTTGCTCTCATATCTGTCATTCGCTCAAAGTGGCCACACCACGAGTTAAACCACCAGAGTCAGACCTGGAGTGAAACAGAGAGAGATCCTGGAACAGAGAGAGATCCTGGGACAGAGAAAGATCGTGGGACAGAGAAAGATTCTGGAACAGAGAGAGATCCTGGGACAGAGAAAGATCGTGGGACAGAGAGAGATCCTGGGACAGAGAAAGATCCTGGGACAGAGAGAGATCCTGGGACAGAGAAAGATCGTGGGACAGAGAGAGATCCTGGGACAGAGAAAGATCCTGGGACAGAGAGAGATCCTGGGACAGAGAAAGATCGTGGGACAGAGAAAGATTCTGGAACAGAGAGAGATCCTGGGACAGAGAAAGATCGTGGGACAGAGAGAGATCCTGGGACAGAGAAAGATCCTGGGACAGAGAGAGATCCTGGGACAGAGAAAGATCGTGGGACAGAGAGAGATCCTGGAACAGAGAGAGATCCTGGGACAGAGAAAGATCGTGGGACAGAGAGAGATCCTGGGACAGAGAAAGATCCTGGGACAGAGAGAGATCCTGGACAGAGAAAGATCGTGGGACAGAGAGAGATCCTGGGACAGAGAAAGATCCTGGGACAGAGAGAGATCCTGGAACAGAGAGAGATCCTGGGACAGAGAAAGATCGTGGGACAGAGAGAGATCCTGGGACAGAGAAAGATCCTGGGACAGAGAGAGATCCTGGGACAGAGAAAGATCGTGGGACAGAGAGAGATCCTGGGACAGAGAAAGATCCTGGGACAGAGAGAGATCCTGGGACAGAGAGAGATCCTGGGACAGAGAAAGATCGTGGGACAGAGAAAGATTCTGGAACAGAGAGAGATCCTGGGACAGAGAAAGATCGTGGGACAGAGAGAGATCCTGGGACAGAGAGAGATCCTGGGACAGAGAAAGATCCTGGGACAGAGAAAGATCCTGGAACAGAGAGAGATCCTGGGACAGAGAGAGATCCTGGGACAGAGAAAGATCGTGGGACAGAGAAAGATTCTGGAACAGAGAGAGATCCTGGGACAGAGAAAGATCGTGGGACAGAGAGAGATCCTGGGACAGAGAAAGATCCTGGGACAGAGAGAGATCCTGGGACAGAGAAAGATCGTGGGACAGAGAGAGATCCTGGAACAGAGAGAGATCCTGGGACAGAGAAAGATCGTGGGACAGAGAGAGATCCTGGGACAGAGAAAGATCCTGGGACAGAGAGAGATCCTGGGACAGAGAAAGATCGTGGGACAGAGAGAGATCCTGGGACAGAGAAAGATCCTGGGACAGAGAGAGATCCTGGGACAGAGAAAGATCGTGGGACAGAGAGAGATCCTGGAACAGAGAGAGATCCTGGGACAGAGAAAGATCCTGGAACAGAGAGAGATCCTGGGACAGAGAGAGATCCTGGGACAGAGAAAGATCGTGGGACAGAGAAAGATTCTGGGACAGAGAAAGATCCTGGAACAGAGAGAGATCCTGGGACAGAGAGAGATCCTGGGACAGAGAAAGATCGTGGGACAGAGAGAGATCCTGGGACAGAGAAAGATCGTGGGACAGAGAAAGATTCTGGGACAGAGAGAGATCCTGGGACAGAGAAAGATCCTGGGACAGAGAGAGATCCTGGGACAGAGAAAGATCGTGGGACAGAGAGAGATCCTGGGACAGAGAAAGATCCTGGGACAGAGAAAGATCCTGGGACAGAGAAAGATCCTGGGACAGTGTTGAGTGTTTTCCCACAAGATCAATAAACATTCGTCTGCACTCGTGGCACAGCGCCCTCGCTGTTGTGTTGACCAGGTGTGCCTTGTTTTGTTTTTTTTGCATCTATGTATGTGTGGGGGAGCGAGGTGTGTGCACACGCACGCAACACACACCTAGTGAGCAGTGAGGCATGATGGGATGCACAAACAGCAGGAGACACTTTGACAATGCATGATGCAGGTATCATGCATTAATACAGGTCAGGTTCACTGAGGCAAAAGTTCTTGTTAAAGGTATAACCTGCTGCCACTGCAAGTTATGTACAACGTCCCAACAACCTCAGTTCCAATGAAGTTTGGACGTTGTGTAAAATGTAAATAAAAACAGAATACAATGATTTTCAAATCCTCTTCAGCCTATATTCAATTGAATACATGACAAAGACAAGATATTTAATGTTGAAACTGATAAACTTTATTGTTTTTGTGTAAATATTTGCTCCTTTTGAAATGGATGCCTGCAACACATTTCCAAAAAGCTGGGACAGTGGTATGTTTCCCACTGTGTTACATCACCTTTCCTTCTAACAACACTCAATAAGTGTTTGGGAACTGAGGACACTAATTGTTGAAGCTTTGTAGGTGGAATTCTTTCCCATTCTTGCTTGATGTACGACTTCAGTTGTTCAACAGTTCAGGGTCTCCGTTGTCGTATTTTGCGCTTCATAATGCGCCACACATTTTCAATGGGTGACAGGTCTGGACTGCAGGCAGGCCAGCATGTGTTGATCAAAACCTGGATGTACCTTTCAGCATTGATGGTGCCATCACAGATGTGTAAGTTGTCCATGCCATGGGCACTAACACACCCCCATACCATCACAGATGTGTAAGTTGTCCATGCCATGGGCACTAACACACCCCCATACCATCACAGATGTGTAAGTTGTCCATCCCATGGGCACTAACACACCCCCATACCATCACAGATGCTGGCTTTTGAACTTTGCACTGGTAACAATCTGCATGGTCTTTTTCCTCTTTTGTCCAGAGGACACGACGTCCATGATTTTCCAAAAACAATTTGAAATGTGGACTCATCAGACCACAGCACACTTTTCCACTTTGCGTCTGTCCATTTCAGGCCCAGAGATCTGGGGTCTGGGGGGGGGGGTACAGCTCCCCAAGAGCCAGGGTCTAGGGCCCTGTGGGGCCCCAGAATTAAATTTTTATCCAATGATACTTTTTCAGCATCTCCTGGAAGAACAAATCTCAACTTAGTGGATATTTAAATGATCCTATATTCAACCTTTTATTTGACCTGTCAGTGATGATGTTGAAATAACAGAATATGACGTGGAAGTTGGACCTGGAATGATTTTCCTTTTAACTGTAAACCAAATTAGGCATTAACTCAGAACAATTAAACTACATGACATTCATGAAGACTGAAAAGACTTAAAGCATTTTGAAAACCACAGCTAAAGATTGTAGAATATTTGGAAAATCAGGGTAAAATATTAATATACCTTATAGTAAAAAAAAGCCACATATTCTTGTGTAAATTCCAGTAAATCCACTCGAAGCCAGTCTTTTTTTCCCCAATGAAAGAAAATCTAGATTAATGAAAAAAAGTCACATAATCTTGTCTAAAATCCTGTTTGAACAGCAAAATGTTTATTTTCCAGAGAGATAAAAATTCTTACCGTGTTTCCTGAGAGGGCACAGTTCACTTTTCCCGTTTCTTTTATCTTTCAGGTGTGTTGATGAAGCCAGCGACGATTCCAGGGATTCTTGTCCTTATAAGACTTTTTCAAACAGTCTTTCTCACCATCTCTCTGTGCGACGTCGGTCCGTGAAACAGACGTGCTGCAAGTAGATGTTAAGTATTTTTACTTTGGGGAGTTTGAGATAGATTTACATGGATTTATCCACGGGGATTGTGCTCGTTTCATCTGCCAAGGACGTAATAAAACTGTTGGTGTTTATTTATGTATTTATTGGTCTGTCTGTTAGCAGGATTACGTAAAAACTACTGTACAGATTTTGCCAAAATTTTCAACAGTGATAGATATTAGTCCGTGGAAGAATCCATTACATTTTTGAGGTGATCCGGATACGGATTGGCGGACGTCAGAAATCTCTGAGTGCTGTTGTTCTCTATAATTTACTGTAAAGTAACATTTTCTTCTCTTTTTCTTGTCACAGATTTAACCCATTCACTGACTGTCTACATTTGATCCTCATTCATGAGAATGTCCCCTAACCCAATGTTCTAAACCACTGGACCCACAGGTCTTAAGCTTTCAGAAGACTACACCTCAAGTCAGAACTGATCCAGCTCCCCTTGAAAGCCTTTAACATTCGTGTCAGTCCAGAATCCTTTGACAGCCAGAAACCAACTCAGTATCTCAGCAGTCATGGCCTTGGATCAGTGGACCTTCTTCACAAGTCCACCCAACATCTCCATTCCTGAGCCGCTCCTCTACGACAGCTACATCCAGGAGAATGACTCTGAGCTGGACCTGAACATCTCTGCGGCTGGAGAGCCTCACCAGGACAAGACCAGCTCGGTGGTCATGACGTTCATCTACTTTGTGGTGTGTGCGGTGGGCCTGTGTGGCAACACCCTGGTCATCTACGTCATCCTGCGTTACGCCAAAATGAAGACGGTGACCAACATCTACATCCTGAACCTGGCGGTGGCAGACGTCCTGTGCATGATGAGCCTGCCGTTCATCGCCATGCAGCTGGCCTTAGTGCACTGGCCATTTGGAGAGGCGCTGTGCAGGGTGGTCATGACCGTAGGTGGGTCTGAAGTCAAAGGATTTTGGTGCACATCGGGAAGCACTGCCTTGAGTTCATCATCATTAAGGTCTTTTTAAAATGTTGGAATATAAAATTCCAGCACAAATTTTAATTCATTTCAGTGTAATTTTCCACGATCTGCGAATCAGCTCCACGAGGGAAACGCTGTCAAAATATCAATCAATCAATTCAATCAATTTTATTTATATAGCGCCAAATCACAACAAACAGTTGCCCCAAGGCGCTTTATATTGTAAGGCAAAAGCCATACAATAATTACAGAAAAACCCCAACGGTCAAAACAACCCCCTGTGAGCAAGCACTTGGCGACAGTGGGAAGGAAAAACTCCCTTTTAACAGGAAGAAACCTCCAGCAGAACCAGGCTCAGGGAGGGGCAGTCTTCTGCTGGGACTGGTTGGGGCTGAGGGAGAGAACCAGGAAAAAGACATGCTGTGGAAGGGAGCAGAGATCAATCACTAATGATTAAATGCAGAGTGGTGCATACAGAGCAAAAAGAGAAAGAAACACTCAGTGCAGTATGAGTGTAATATTTCACATCAAGTTGAATTCTGGCAAATTCAGACACACAAATTTGAGTTGATGCCCAGTGAGATACTGATGGTAAACACTTCCCAGAATGTCAGCTGCTATCATTAGCTAGCGTGTAAGCTAATGCAAATTTATAAAGTTTTGTTCTCCCAAAAGTACTAAAGGCCTCGATTCTGTTGACATGATGATGTTAGAGGTCTTTGGTGATGCCGATAGCTTTGCAGGCGAATGACAGTCCAAGTCTTTAGGGTCCTGGTACTTCCTGTCTGACTGTGTGGTTGTGTGACTTGGATACAAATCAGTGAGCAACGGATACAAGCTCTCATCAGAGGATCTTTAGGTATCGTTGACTGTGGCATATGAACCGTTGCTCAGGGAGACTCCAATGATAGATTGTGATGGAACATCAGCCGTTCCGTTTTGAACATGTGGTGCACCTCTCTGGTCATGGTCCGGTAGGTTCCTCAGTGTTGAAGGCGGCCAATGGGATGCCCATGTTTCACATGGCTGTAGTGGACACATGGCTACTTTCCAGAGGTGAGGTCGGGCGGGTTGTCTGCCTGACCCCAGACGGTTCCGTAATGTGGCGGATGTGGCAGTGAGCAGCACCAGCACTCGCTCAGAGACCTGACTCCCTCTACCAAAGTACAAACTGTTTCAAAAACAGATTTATATCATTTAGTCACTTATAGTGTAAGACTCCTTTCAAGAGAGGAAGTTAGTAGTGACTGAGCTGGTTAACCAGCCACTCCTGGTTAGTACACTAACTTGCCATGCCAAAATTATATTTGATTTGTGAGCAAGCAAAGAATATGCTCATTGGCCAACGTTAACCTATGTCCCAGTTTGATTGCACTCAGTAATTTAACCTTGGAGATGTCAGGTTAGATGTTAGATATTTGTGCGTTGGAGATGTCAGGTTAGATGTTAGATATTTGTGCGTTGGAGATGTCAGGTTAGATGTTAGATATTTGTGCGTTGGAGATGTCAGGTTAGATGTTAGATATTTGTGCGCTTCAAGGTAACACACAAGCTATATGACAATCAATCAATCAAAAATCTTCCAGTCCCTCCCACTTCCACGGGCTGTGACAGTTTAATCCACAGTGACCATTTCTAATGTGACAACTGATTAAATTCAAACTCTTGACAGTGACCTGTCGATAGTGTCTATTTCATTTTCTTTACACATCAAACTTCTTTAACGGTGATTATCAGACAGGAGCCGCTGCTCCTTTGTATCAAAAGGAGCCTGCAGAGGCGATTATGGCACCTGGTTGTCTCCCTAGCGAGGTCTTCTCGGCAAGTCCAACTGGAAGGAAGCTCCCAGAAAGACCCAGGACATGCTGGAGGCATTGCATCTCCAAGCCAGCTTGGGAACGCCTCCCCAGGAGGGGTTAGAGGGCCTCCCGAGAATAGGGAAGCGTGGGTTGAGCTGCTTAGTCTGTTGGCACTGTGATCCATACCTGGATAAGTGGAAAAAAAGAACAATGAATCTCACAGTCTTCCTTTCTCCACTTCCTCCCTCTCCCAGACTCTCTCAACCAGTTCACCAGTATCTTCTGCCTGATGGTGATGAGTATTGATCGATACCTGGCCGTGGTCCATCCTATTAAGTCCACCAAATGGAGGAAGCCCCGCGTAGCCAAGCTAACTAACCTGACCGTGTGGGTTGTGTCACTGCTAGTCATCTTACCAACGATGATCTTCAGTGGACTTAACAAGGTGCCGGTGTGTGGGATTGTGTGGCCGGAGCCCCAGAACACCTTCTCCACCGCCTTCATATTCTACACCTTCTTCGTCGGCTTCTGTCTGCCTTTGGCAGTCATCTGTCTGTGCTACCTGCTCATTATAGTCAAGGTGAGGACTGTTGGTTCGCATGTTTGGTCATTTTTTGACCATGTTTTGTTGAATAGCATCCAAGATAAAAGTAAAGGGGGCTTTAGTAGAGCTGGGTATCAATTCACATTTCAAGAATCAATTTGATTGAGATTCTTAAGATTCAGAATTGATTATTTTGATTCAATTCAATTAAATTTGATTCGATCTGATATTGATTTGGGTTAGTGTTACTGAAACAGTTTTTGAGCTGTTACCTAACTGTCTAGTTATGCAACATGTTAATACTACTATTGACATTTGACAGCAAATTAATGAAGTATTGCTAGTTAATAATGATGGCTATAAGACTGATGGTGCGGACCAACCCCGCTCCCACAATGATAGACTAGTATTTTTATTTTACAAACGTACTCTAGGGTAGAATTACTGAACACATCCAGGGCAGCCAGAACAGGGCGACAGGGGTACTTGGTACACTGGCCCTGACACGGGTGCATTTCTACACCCCTCCATATTTTGGCCTGATGCCTTGTTTCTTGGGGCTTTAAAATAAGCCAGTAACAAAGATTAATAAATAAAAAAAAAAAAACTATAGCTTTACTTCACAAAATTTGGCCGTCAAAATGCAGACAATAGTGTTTCAGAGGGTTCTAAATTAAAACATTTTCTGGGGACAACTGGTCCCGGTCTCCCCTACACTCACTTCTGTCTGTGCGGCTGCGGGAGAACTTCTCCCACGGCCGCACAGACAGACTTTCCAGTCAGTCTTCTCCCACGGCCGCACAGCCAGACTTTCCAGTCAGTCTTCTCCCACGGCCGCACAGACAGACTTTCCAGTCAGTCTTCTCCCACGGCCGCACAGCCAGACTTTCCAGTCAGTCTTCTCCCACGGCCGCACAGACAGACTTTCCAGTCAGTCTTCTCCCACGGCCGCACAGCCAGACTTTCCAGTCAGTCTTCTCCCACGGCCGCACAGCCAGACTTTCCAGTCAGTCTTCTCCCACGGCCGCACAGACAGACTTTCCAGTCAGTCTTCTCCCACGGCCGCACAGACAGACTTTCCAGTCAGTCTTCTCCCACGGCCGCACAGACAGACTTTCCAGTCAGTCTTCTCCCACGGCCGCACAGACAGACTTTCCAGTCAGTCTTCTCCCACGGCCGCACAGCCAGACTTTCCAGTCAGTCTTCTCCCACGGCCGCACAGCCAGACTTTCCAGTCAGTCTTCTCCCACGGCCGCACAGACAGACTTTCCAGTCAGTCTTCTCCCACGGCCGCACAGACAGACTTTCCAGTCAGTCTTCTCCCACGGCCGCACAGACAGACTTTCCAGTCAGTCTTCTCCCACGGCCGCACAGCCAGACTTTCCAGTCAGTCTTCTCCCACAGCCGCACAGTGAGTGCTGGTGGAAAAGACTGACTGAAAAGTCAGTACACAACAGAGAAAACTTTGTGCGCGGTTTCACAGAAAAGGCACGTTATGAGGAACGAAAGAAAAAACACTACTGTGTGAAATAAATGGCAGATGATTCTCTTTTCTTGGCCACAACAGACAAGAGTCCCGGTCATCATGATTGACATCTTTAAATGTCTTTGACAGAGGCTGATCAATAAATTGTGGACCTGCTTCTAAATCAGAACCAGCGGGTCCACAATCATCTTAGAGAAATTATCATTTTCACAGCCTCAGAAACAGAGTAATAGACCAACTGCAACATCATTTCTTCAGCGATGCTGTTCCAACGCTGGCGATAAGTACATATATATTTTTAAAAATCGATCTTTGGATGTGTGAATCGATCTGTGGGAATTAATATGAGAACTGGTTTAAAATTGGTGAATCGTTCTTTTTAACTCAGCACTAGTCTTTAGTTGCTCACACACAACCATGGTTTTGACATTCAGCTTCTTTACTTCTCTTGTGTTCAGATACTTTACTTGTGAGGAAAAGTGATAATGAACTCATCATGTGGAATAAAATCAATAAATGAAATCATCTTAAAGCACTTCACACAGGCAGTGTATGAACCTCACACAGCCTTCAACTGTGGCACGAAACCTCAAGCAGACCAGTCTTAGTGGAGTGACCATCTGCTGTGGCCATGCTAATAAAGAATATATTTGTGAGATCCCCTCATCAGTCAGTGAGATAGAACCCAGGTCCAGATCAAGGTCTCTCAAAGCAGGACTTCTGTGCTTTTCTACTTGGACATTTAAAGTTCCTTCCTTTTGCAGGTAAAGTCATCTGGTGTACGAGTGGGTTCCACCAAACGCAAGCGGTCAGAGCGCAAGGTGACGCGGATGGTGTCCATCGTGGTGGCGGTCTTTGTCCTCTGCTGGCTGCCTTTCTACATTTTCAACGTCACTTCTGTCACCAGCTCCATTAGACCCACATCAGCGCTGAAGAGCACCTTTGACCTCGTGGTAGTGCTCGGCTACGCCAACAGCTGCGCCAACCCCATCCTGTACGCCTTTTTGTCGGAGAACTTCAAGAAGAGCTTTCAGAACGTTCTGTGTCTGAAAAAGGTGGCGGGTCTGGACGAGGTGGAGCGGAGTGACAGCAGGGTGGACAGGAGCCGGATGGTTCACGACGCAATCAACGCCAACCTGGAGACGCACGAAGCGGCCCTGCTCAACGGCGAGCTGCAGACTGGCATCTGAGATGATGAGCAGGAGAAGAAGATAGGTCAGAGTGGTGAAGTGCCGTTGGCTGCTCCTAACCTGTGTCGAAACATTTTCAGGCAGAGAGTGACGCAACAGCTGCTGCCCACTGACTTGTGTACAAAGTCCAAGTGATAAACAATCTGTTTGAGAAAATATATTGATTTGCTGCTCAAACGTCCTATGATGTGTTCAAGCTGAAGGACGAGGCTCCACACATCACATCACGGTGGTTGGACCAAGTTTGGAAGGATACACGTTGAGGGATCAGGACCTCTGTGGATGAACTTTAACACTCGAGCACAGGCAGAAGAGGGAAGGAGGAGCTCAGCTCCCAATGTGCAGACATAGACTAGATTCCTGGTCACACTACCAGTCCATGTTCTTGGACAAGACACTTCACTGATACTGTTACCGTTGGGGTCAACCTGACTCCAGAAACGGCAACGAGGGTTCAGGTTTCTGTCTAACCACCAACTCCAGCAGGTGATTTCACCGATCGACAGCAGACAGGACGAGGTCATCAGTGAAATCACCTGCTGGAGTTGGTGGTTAGACAGAAACCTGAACCCTTGTTGCCTTTTCTGGAGCCTGACAGTTGACTCCGATGTGACCTGGTCCACCCAGCTGCAACTGAGCACCAGTCTTGGCTGGAGATGTAACCTGCGACAGACTGGTGTCCCCTCAGGGGGAAGCATTTTGTGTGATTAAATCCCAGGATAAGCTGACTAATGCACATGGAAGGAAGAGGTTAGAGGGGGACAGAACATGAGCCACGGTCCTCTGATGGAGATTCCACAGCGCAAAGAAGGTACGATATTTTCTCTGAATGAGGAGAAAAAGTTGACTAAATGTTCCAGTGAAAAAGGCTGCGTGCGGGACAACAACCTGACAAATCCAAACAAAAAAGCTACCTGTTGGACAGAAGCACCGTGACCTCCAGGCCTCGGGGCTGATCGTGGAGAAGCAGCGTCAACACATAAACAGTCATGTTGTTGGATTATTCATGAGGTGGAAGGACGGGAAAACTGAACCAACGTGTGCATCGGAAATGAGTTTCTGTCCACCTCATGAAGACAACTGCTCGTTCTCACCACATTGATTCAATTCAAAGGCAACCACAGCTTCAGATTTCTGTGAAACACATCATGAGATCTTTGCCGTGGTCCACAACTCATTTCCATTCTGCTGTTTTGTTATCGAGAGATTTCTTCTTGACGTGGTCGCCGCCCTCTGAGGAACATTTGATGAAGTCAGCGGCTGCTTAAATTTCGCAGGAGGCGGGACGAGGCATCATACACCCCCCCCCCAGAAAATAGGAATTAAATAGGAATGAGAGAAGAAGAGCAGAGTGATGTGCTTTGGAGGAAGAGAAAGATCTAAAAATCTTTTTGTCTGATTGACGTCTTAATGTTGTAAGAATCTTTCTGGCGGCTGTTTGTTGTTTATCTACGAGTAGAAATGATATTTTTTGTAATCTAATAGGTGATAAATCTCATCCTAGTTATTCTGATTTTAAAATGCTCAATTTTTTTTTTAAAGGTAGGATCAAATCTTGAATCCTTTTGGAAACTTCTCTCCAAAACCACATTTTCACCCAAATCAGTGGAAACAAAACAAAGACGTGCTGAACAGGACATTTATTAAATAGATTTACTGTGCTCGCTCCGTTTATATCAAAGTATCCCTCAGATATTTTTAGGATTAGAATTCTGTGCATGTGCATGACACCAAAATATAACAAATGATCACTTTTGCAGCCTGTTGGCTTTAAAAGTGATAATCAGATGATGGATATAAAATAAATCATTTTAAAAGCATTTAACCCCTCATTCAATTAAACGATGAATATAAAGTGTAATTCACAATATTTTTCTTAGATTCAACTTTGAGATTAAAGATCAAACATTTAAAAAAACCTTTTGTATAATGATATTTTATTTTGATGAAATAATAACACAAGCAAACATGTTAACTGTTCGGGCCACACCCTCTTTTGAAATTATCAGAGAAAATGTTACAACCAGGTTTTAAAACAGTCAAGGTCACCAATAATGATCAAGAATAATCATTCTCAACTGCTGATCCCAACCAAAATCAAACCACTTCTTCCCGTCACTGAGCCAAATGTACCTGCCAAGTTTGATTAAAACTGAATAATGTGTTTTTAAACTATCTTGCTCATATAAAGAGACAAAGTCTACGGTGCTACGTAACCGTGTTGGAATTTGGCGTGAATTCGAACACAAATGATCATTAGATGAAGAAAAGATGACAGGATTTTCTGTTCATGCAGGATTAAAGTGGAGCAAAAAGAAACAAATGTGACAAAGTCATTTCTACACATAAATTATTCATGTGGCTTCATGCAAAAGTAATTTCCACTCTTCCTCTGGTGTAAAACTGCCAACTGAGGGTTTTTTTTTGTTTGTTTTGTTTTTGTCATTTTTGGCCAAAGGAATGGCGAGTGAATTCACACAGTCACACACACTGACGTCAGCTCCGTGTGTGTGTGTGTGTGTGTGTGTGTGTGTGTGTGTGTGTGTGTGTGTGTGTGTGTGTGTGTGTGTGTGTGTGTGTGTGTGTGTGTGTGTGTGTGTGTGAGAGATAACACCAACTCAAATAGAGCAGCAAAGTAAAGTTAAATAAACATTTTATTCTCTGCACTGAGCTTCATAGTTTTAAAACATTTTACACCAATTCATTAACATTCCTTCAACTATTTCCAGTGTTTATCATCACAAAAATATCATACTGAGCATCGTCTGATTCCACCTCACACTCAACAAGCAACCAAAGCAATAACGGACAAAGTCAAGATACATGGAACATCAACCACACCTGCTCGTAATCTCCATCATGCTCGTGATGATTAGTCTGTGCAATACACCAACATGTCCAGCAGATGGCATGCAAACTACTGTCAAATTCAACTACACCTGCACCTAATTTTCATCATCCACCCAGTTCAACTATATATGAAATATTGTCAAAGAATAAAAACTATGTCATTCTTACAACATAGCTCATTAAATGTTAGAATTGTAATTAGTGGTTTTTATACCAGCTGTTGTTGCACTATTGTAGCATGTTTGAGTGCTCACAGGTCTTGTTTAAGAAGATGCTAACTATTGGCATAACCCATTGGCATGCAGTTACACGTTAGCTGTTACCACAAACTGTTAGCATTAACCACTAACTGTTACGGTTAGCTTTCACAGGGTTAGCATCAGCCACAATAAGTTTGACCACTGATGCGAATGATAACTGCTAATGCACTTAATGTTTCCATAAATGTGGGCTGTCAATAGTGTAAAATACCGTGTCAGCGACAGTGCTAGCATAAATGGCACTACACTACACATAAATCCCACAATTCTGTGAAACCTTTTCAATCTATAATTAACACAAATCAGCTGTTAATTTTGATCATACTATCATTTGTGCAGATGAAGGTCAAACCCAGAATCCCCAAGTCAAAGTCAAATTTGTATTTTTCACTATGATGTCCTCCAAACTGGGCACATATATGTAGATGGCTTCTGGAACTGCCCAAGCAACATTAAATTTACCAAAGGTTGTTCATCGGGGACAAGGACATTGGGGTCGCAATCACAATGTCATTTTTTTGGCTCTTGATTAACACCTAACGTTGTACACATGGAAGTGGCTTCTGGAATTGTCCAACAAGATCAAATTTGTCACAGCTTCCTCACTTGGACTAAGATCACACCTGCAAGGTGGTTTTGCTGATTTCTACCAAACTTAAAGAATTCATTTTCACAAAGATCAAGGAATTTGATTCTTCAACCTGATTTACAACAAATGTGGCAAATGATTTGGTGAATTCCAGAACTGTCCTGGCAATGTCAATCAAAGGCAGCGTGTCAGATTGCTGTAATCCATAGCTCAGTGTTGTAAGTGTGTTGTTCGGAAAACTTAATTTCATGATTGTCTGTCTTTAAACACTTAACAAGGCCACTTTATTAGGTACACCTTGCTAGTACCGAGTTGGACCCTCTTTTGTCTTCAGAACAGCCTTAATTCTTTGTGTCATAGATTCAACAAGCTGTTGGAAACGTTCCTCAGAGATGTTTGTTCATATTGACATGATGACATCACACAATCGCCCATTCAGCCAGTCTGTCCATCATCCTCTGACCTCTGACATCAACAAGGTGTTTTCATCCACACAACTGCTGCTCACTGGTTATCTTCTCTTTTTTGGACCATTCTCTGTGAACCCCAGAGATGGTTGTTGGTGCAAATCCCAGTAGATCAGCAGTTTGTGAAATACTCAGACCAGCCCGTCTGGGACCAACAACCACACCACATTCAAAGTCACGTAAATCATCTTTGTTCCCCATTCTGATGCTCAGTTTGAACTTCAGCAAGTCATCTTCACCGCGTCGAGATGACTAAATGCACCGAGTTGCTGCCATGTGATTGGCTGATTAGCTATTTGTGTTAACAAGCAGTTGAACAGGTGTACCTAATAAAGTGGCCAGTGAGTGTACATTATTAACTGATTTGTTTTATTCTGTGTTTGGTGTATGTTGACAGTGAGGAAAACGCACTGTTCTCGTCATCATCAGTCACAGATTGGAGATATTTAATGTGGTTTATGGACTGGTTCCTTTCTGGTGTTTGATCGGTTTTCATCAGAAGCCGTGTAAAAGTGTCGCTGAGTCAGTGAGCTTCTTTTTTATCACTTCATCTGACTCAGAAGTTAAATATCTTGCAGAAAAAAAACAGCTTTAATGTAAAATCTTTACTTATTAAGTTCATGCTGAATTTTTACCATTCAGAGCTTGAATAAAAAAAAATAACCTGGCGCGGTTTTGGCCACCGCCCAGCGTTCAGGTGAGGCGGGAAACAGGGAAACACATCTTCTTGCTCTTCATTACTTTCTCTCCAAACATGTTAATTTGTGAAGGGCTAGAACGTGCACCTTTGATATAACCCGTGTTTTTGCACACGCAGCGTCTGGTTGGATGGTTCACATAACCCACCTAGAGTTAAACGTCAGCCTGACGTTTAACTCCAGGTGAGTTAAACGTCAGGCTGACGTTTAACTCACCTGGAGTTAAACGTCAGACTGACGTTTAAGAGTTAAACGTCAGCCTGACATCACGCCACCAACTGCCAACGTGAATTTCAACCATGCATTTTGGAAAAACGTAAATTTGTGATGTCCTTCAGCTATTTTGTTGTCACTGTGGAGCTAATCATCTAACATCATCTAACTTATGTCACAACTGTAAAGATTAACTTGTAAAAGTTATTAACCAAGTAAGAGCCAACTACCAAAGAAACACATTTGCAGAATTACTTATTTGTTCACACATAAGTTAATTTTCAAGAGTACTACATACTAATTAGCCATGGTAGCTGTCTTAGCCATGGAAACAGAGACTGGAATGGATGACACGTGACTAGTGGTGTGCCGCACGGCAGCCATTACTACGGGTGGAGAGAGAGATTGAGCCAGTTAAGGCACCTGTTAAACAGAAGTGAAATGAGGGGAAAAAAGGCGGCCAGAGCTTCACCATCAACTGCACCAGCTACAAAAACAAATTCTCCAAATACTAAAATGAACTGTACAAGAGCCTTAATGTAATTATGTAAAACAAATGTCTATTTTAAAGTCATTATGTCGCAATTTAATATTGATATACTGAGACTATAACTCAACGCCATAAGTTGTTTTTATTAAGTTGCGTTCACATGCATACAGATACGGAAATAAAAATGTTTAAATATATTTATGTATATATACTTGCAGTTGTTGTTTAATATGATTTGTACATGGTGGTCACAGGCGGCATTTAAATTTTAACAGTGTGGTTGGAAGGGATGGAGGAGGAACTTTTTACCCTGACTGAGGGTCAAAAGTCATAAATTCTGAATGGCTTTATATCTACTTGGAATAAATTCCATCCATCCATCCATCCATTTTCTTCTGCTTTATCCGGAGTCGGGTCGCAGGGACAGCAGCTCAAGCAAAGCCGCCCAGACCTCCCGATCCACACACACCTCCCCCAGCTCCTCCGGGGGAACCCCAAGGTGTTCCCAAGCCAGCCGAGAGATGTAGTCCCTCCAGCGTGTCCTGGGTCTTCCCCGGGGCCTCCTCCCAATGGGACGTGCCCGGAACACCTCTCCAGCGAGGCGTCCAGGGGGCATCCGGAAAAGATGCCCGAGCCACCTCAACTGACTCCTTTCGATGTGGAGGACCAGCGGTTCGACTCCGAGCTCCTCACCCTATCTCTAAGGGAGCGCCCAGCCACCCTGCGGAGGAAACTCATCTCGGCCGCTTATACTCGCGATCTCATTCTTTCGGTCATGAGCCAAATCTCATGACCATAGGTGAGGATCAGAACGCAGATCGATCGGTAAATCGAGAGCTTTGCCCCCCTACTCAGCTCTCTCTTCACCACGACGGTCCGATACAGCAACGGCATCACTGCAGATGCTGCACCGATCCGTCTATCGATCTCACAACCCATCCGTCCCTCACTCGTGAACAAGACCCCAAGATAGTTAAACTCCTCCACTTGAGGTAAGGACAGTCCAACGGGCCTGGACATGTGCTGGCTTGAGCAGGGGGACCTTGCTGCCCTGCAGGATTTTAAACCATGACAGCATCATGTGTTACTAATGTAATCTTTGTGACTGTGGTCCCAGCTCTCTTCAGGTCATTGACCAGGTCCTCCTGTGTAGTTCTGAGCTTTCTCACAATCATCCGTACCCCACAAAGTGAGATCTTGCATGGAATCCCAGACCAAGGGAGACTGACAGTCATCTTGTGTTTGTTATATGCAGACGCGAGTTGAGGAGCGGACCAGCGTCTGACTGAACCCAGCGCTAAATAACCAGAAAGCGGTTCCAAAAACAAAACAAATTTATTTCCCTTCAGTGCAATAATTGTGTACAACATAAATATGCGGTTGTCTGGCGAGGTGAAGGACGGCGCGCTCTCCAGCGCCCAAATGGATCTAAGCCCCACACTTCTGGACCCAGACTCACCGCCGAACACCACCCAGGTGGACATGACAAACTGACTCTGTGAAGGATGGAAAAGGTGAGGTAAGTCAACAGCTACAACAAATATCCTTCAAAGGCACACACTATCAGCAACACATTCAGGTCTGAATTTAAGCTTTATGTAAATGAGCAGCTTCTCACAACAGGTGGAGGATCATCATTCCGTACGCCACGGCAGGGAGAAGCGAGCTGCACAATACTCATCAATGTTCAGATATACTGCGTAACAAAATACCAAATTACTGTTAACACTTATTCAGACAATCATCACCTCTGATGTGTGCTGACAGCATGTGTCCCTCACCCGTCCTCGTTCACAGGCACGATGTGTCAAACCCAGGCGCAGTCCTCAGCGTCTCATAAACGAATGTCACAAGGTCGAGTTCCCGGCAATTCTGCTTGAACCACTCATGGCTTAAATGCAGAACGCCATCTCATTATCTGCTTCAGCTGAAAGTCACGTGAGCATCATCCACAGGTGCTGCGAGTCAGTAGGCCTGCACGTAAACATCCTCCACAGGTGCAGCTAATTATGCTGATGAGGGTGAAGGACTCTTCTGCCAGCACCTTCTCCACAGACAAAAAACCAGTTTGCATACCACCTGGAGAGCAAAGAAAAGAAAACAACACCAAAATGTCCAGCCAAACCCCCCAACACACAACAGTACCCCCCCATCAACGGGAAGCCTCCCGGTGACTGAACAGACCAGGCCCGAGAACAGCACCTCCCTCCGGGGTCCTCGTCAGGAAGCAGGCGGCATAATGCTCCCAAGGTCCACCGCAGACAGCAGGACAGGGCACTGCGGCTGGAAGGCCGGCTGGCATCAACGAAAAACCCCAAAAAGTCCCATATACAACCTAACATACAAGAAAAAACACAAAACCCACCCAAACCCTCCCCAGGGGACCGTTCCATCCAACCCCGGGAAGAAAAGAAAAACACCCAAATCCAACAACCCAACACAGCCCCAACAACACAATACAAACATAAATTCACAAAGAAAAATAACAAACAACCCCTCCAGAATGATGTGCAGAGCCCAACACCCCCCAGAAGACCTTTACCGCCAGTTCCAGGAGTAACAGCCAAAGCCGGAATCCCACAGAGGTCCCCAGGTATTCATGGAGCAACAGCGCCCCCCAGAGGACCGTACCATCAACCCCAGGAGGCACCCTCCCCACAACCCAGGAACCCCAGACCCGGCCACACTTGGCTAGTCGTCCCCACAAGCCAATTCCCCCCCAAGAGGACCGTCCCATCAACCCTGGAGGTGGAACCTGGAAGGAAACATAAAAAAACACAAAATCCAACCCCCGGCGGACTTCATTAAACCACCCCGGGGGCAAATAAAACAACCGGCAAACCCTGTTACCCCCCCCAGCACACCGAAAGACCCCAGATCACTCCCAGAGCCTATCGTCAGCTCAATTTTGGCGAACGGCACAAAACTACCAAGCTGGGGAAGGAAACAGGAAAAACTAACCCAGTCCCATCCCCTAAGCGCAGCGGAAAACCAGAAAGACGTCCGGTGCCCCAACCCGACCATACCACCAGCCTTTTGGGAGGCGTGGAACTACCGAAATGGCGAACGGCAACAGATCGGCCCACCACTCCAACTGAGGTATGTTCCCGCTGCACCACACCCCGGTAACACCAATGATGAACGGTCAAAGGCCCACCGGGGCTGGAGAGGAACCGGGCCCTAACCAAACCCAAAAAAACGCCCCTGACAACCCCCCCCCAGGTGCAGAGGTCTTCTGAGAAATGCTCAGCGTGACCAACCTGCACCACCCCACAACCCAAAAGACAAAACGGTCTCAGAGCAAAGTGAGGTTGGGGTTAGGGAAGCAGGGAAATAAAAAACAACAAAACAAAACGACCCAATCCTCAAACAGAAAATACCTAAGTCCAAATAATGAAAACAAACGATTACCTGAGTCCAGCCGAGCTCCGAACTGCCAGTCGTTCACTCCACCAGAACCGCATCTAAATCCCCAAACAATTTATAACCCCTTACATAAAAACAAAAACAGCCCAAATAACTAAACAACCAAAGATCTGCCCCCTTTTTATTATTATTATTATTATTATTTTTTTTTTTTTTATTTATTTTTTTTGTCCATTATTATGCCTGTCTAAGAACACCTGGAGATACGTCATTGTTCTCCTTCTTGACGCTTATGTGACCCGGGGCAATATGGCGGCTTCAGTTCGTCCGAGCTGCATGGGCTCATCCGCAAGAGGAGCCAGAGGTCCCGTCGGAGGAGTCTCAGTGGGGCGAAGAAGAGGCAGCCCTGATCTGTGTCGGGGAAAACCCCGAGACGAAAAGACCCACTCTGATGTCTGCCCTCCCTCGCGTCCACGCTCCTTTATCCGATCATCTAGACGAATAGCCAAAGATATCAGCTCATCTAAATCTTTTGGTTTGTCACGGACTGCTAGCTCATCTTTTAATGAATCGTTCAAACCATCCACAAACACTCCTCTCAAAGCTGCGGCATCCCAACCGGACTGAGCAGAAAAAATTCGGTAATCCACGGAATAATCCGCCGCACTCTGCCTCCCCTTGGGTGACGGAGTTATCTGCACCGGTATTGATAGTGCCGCAGCTGGAGCAGCAGGAAGCAGAATGGCTTGCGCTGCAAGCTCCGTAATGCGAGCATCTGTTTGTTTAATTTGATTTGCAAGAGGCCGTAATTGCTCCCATATCTTCTCCAAGTATTCTTGAACTTTTTCAGCAAAAGGAACCGCTTCTGCCGCTGGGTCCATTCTGGAATGGCCGGGAACTACTGTTATATGCAGACGCGAGTTGAGGAGCGGACCAGCGTCTGACTGAACCCAGCGCTAAATAACCAGAAAGCGGTTCCAAAAACAAAACAAATTTATTTCCCTTCTGTGCAATAATTGTGTACAACATAATTATGCGGTTGTCTGGCAAGGTGAAGGACGGCGCGCTCTCCAGCGCCCAAATGGATCGAAGCCCGACGCTTCTGGACCCAGACTCACTGCCAAACACCCCCCAGGTGGACACGACAAACTGACTCTGTGAAGGATGGAAAAGGTGAGGTAAGTCAACAGCTACAACAAATATCCTTCAAAGGCACACACTATCAGCAACACATTCAGGTCTGAATTTAAGCTTTATGTAAATGAGCAGCTTCTCACAACAGGTGGAGGATCATCAATCCGTACGCCATGGCAGTGAGAAGCGAGCTGCACAATTCTCATCAATGTTCAAATATACTGCGTAACAAATACCAAATTACTGTTAACACTTATTCAGACAATCATCACCTCTGATGTGTGCTGACAGCATGTGTCCCTCACCCGTCCTCCTTCACAGGCACGATGTGTCAAACCCAGGCGCGGTCCTCAGCGTCTCACAAACGAATATCACAAGGTCGAGTTCCCGGCAATTCTGCTCGAATCACTCATGGCTTAAATGCAGAACGCCATCTAATTATCTGCTTCAGCTGAAACTCTTTAAGTTTACACGTGAGCATCATCCACAGGTGCTGCGAGTCAGTAGGCCTGCACATAAACATCCTCCACAGGTGCAGCTAATTATGCTGATGAGGGTGAAGGACTCTTCTGCCAGCACCTTCTCCACAGACAAAAACCAGTTTGCATACCACCTGGACAGCAAAGAAAAGAAAACAACACCAAAATGTCCAGCCAAACCCCCCAACACACAACAGTGTTTCTTCAACTTTCTAATAAATAATCATAACAGTTGTTGTCTTCTACCAAGCTGCTTGCCTGTTGTCCTGTAGTCCATCCCAGCCTTGTGCAGGTCAAACAGGTTCAAACAGATGCAATTAATACAGGTAAAGAGTACAGAATAAGAGGGCTTCTTAAAGAAAAATTAATAGGTCTGTGTGAGCCAGAATTCTTGATGGGTGGTAGGTGATCAAATACTTATTTGCAGCAGTAACATACAAATTATTAAAAAAAAACATACATTGTGATTTCTGGATTATTTTTTTTAGATTATGTCTCTCACAGTGGACATGCACCTAAGATAAAAATTTCAGACCCCTCCATGATTTATAAGTGGGAGAACTTGCAAAATTGCAGGGTGTTCAAATACTTGTTTTATTCACTGTATAAGATGTCTGAAATTAAGTTTACGTTTATTAAATTCCACGCATCTTAAACGTAGCAGACATGGATTATCTGGATTTTTGTTTTGGCAAGTGTTCACGGCCTCTATTGCCATCTACTGGCCAGTAGTGTTCATGGCAGTATTTGCTCTAAGTACTGAGTGTCTGGGCACCAGTAGATGGCAGTGTTCTATTTATTTTGACAATGGTTATATCAGATGGTTATCTAATTACAACTTGGCTTTTTTTTTTAACAAATAAAAAAATTTCAAAAATGGCATATTTGACAAAAGCACATTTATATGTAAACACCAACACACACCTCACATTAACGTGTTGGTTTTTACATAGAATGAACAAGTCAATCAATCAGTGTTAGCGGAGGCACATTTTACCCATAATCCCTTTGGCATCTGTCTGTGTTTGTTACAAAACTTAAGAATTAGTTCATTATTTAACATTAAAAGATGTTATATTTTAACTTTGTACAAATGACAGAATTGACATTAATGGAGTTATTCTATCTGTATTAATTTTATTTATAAATGAAAACCACAAGTCAGCACTGCTTTATTTTCCAAGTCCTCCGCCTCACAGTGACACTGTTATTGAGTAGAGAGTTGAGCTTCTCTGCTAGAAATTATGCAGTAAACAGGAGCTTCCAGCAGGGGGCAGGATGCTCAAAGACAGAAGTGCTGACTCATTGTTTGGGTCTGTAGTCGCCTTTGATGGTACCAGAAGCGATCGTGGTGTTAAAACTCAAATCAGCTTGTTAGTAGTTGCAAGTGTACTGGAGACAATACTGGAAGTTATCGGTTAGCTGTAGCTTCCAATAAATTTTTGGGTGGTTTATCGGTGTAGCTTTATAAAAGATAACTTTTCAGTTAGCTGATTATCTGTTATCGAAGATAATGTTTTGGTTAGCTGTGCCCACCACTGTCTGAAAGTCAGAAAATGAAATGTATTAAACAAGCTCAGTGGTACGTACAGGTTGGTAGTATTTACATTTAAGTACTGCAATATCCACAGAATGAAATAAACCAGTAAAATGGTCAAGAAAATCAGACAAATGAGAGCTTCATCCATCATGAAGAAATGGTACGATCCACTTTAAGGGTGTCTGAAATCATGTGACAACATTTTTGTAGACATGAATATGGTACCGTATTTTCCGGAGAATAAGTCAAATTTTTTGTTGCTTTTTTTTTGTTGTTGTTGGTTTGTTTGTTTGTTTTTTACTAATTTAGGAGGCCCTGTGACTTATACCAAAAAATCATGCGTTCATTTTTCATAACAATAATTATAGTAACTATTTATATTGTACTTTCACAGGAATGAAACAAAACTAAATAAACTCCAATATTAAAAGAATAAATGCCAATAATGAGGACAACACAGCAATATAGAAAAATCCCAAATTAATGACCTGATGATCCAAAAAAAAGGTGAATCTTATACTCTGGAAAATATGGTAACTATATTGTAGTATTTAGAATTACAGGTAAGAATCATATATAAATGTTTCAACCCTCCTCAGACTGTTTTATCTCTTCTGGGGAGTCAAAGTCCTAATTGGGCAGGTAGGACCCCCCACCCCCACCGAGTACCCCCATTGAAGCTTCACGTCACAACCAAAATGTCTTCAACGTACTTTCGAGGTTCAGTGTTTTTTTTTTTTGAGATTCACTCTCAGAACAAAGAGTTGCATGACTTTCATGTTACTTCAACTGTGGCTTGTTAAGAAAACCAGCGCTCACGGTTTTGGTCTCCAACAACACAAAGCATGTGGATTTATACACAACTCCCATCCTAATTCAGCCAATTTCAAGAACATTTGGGTATTACGTAATTGTGTGTTTTTGCGTGTCTAACAGTGTAACGTTTCTGTGCAGTTGTTTTTTTTTTCAATGTGCCTTGAAAATGACTGTAAATTATACCAATGTACAGTAAAGCAACACTGTAAAATGTTTCTGCCCAAATCTAAAGAACCAAAGGTCTTTGTACGTACTGTTGAGTGTCGTAGTTGGTAACCACTGCTTATTCAGTACCATTTCTCCAACTTCTACTGTATGTGAAATATTTTCCGAGACAGATGTACATTTGTGATGATCACTGATTGTAAAAACAGACTGACCCTCGTCTTAATCAATAAAATACAGAAGTTTCTGCTCCCAAGGCCAAAATCTTGTATTTGTGTCAGTAGTTGTGTGGATCTGTATGACATTCTTCAACCTGGGGCTTATATGATTTAGGGTTTAACATCTTCCTGACAGTAACAGTATGCTGGAAATCAATTACCAATAATCTTTGGTTCCTAACTGAATGTGACATCAAAGCCTAGATTAACCATTAAAACCTTCAAGTCGGGATGAAGGCCTTGATCTTCTTACAATAGGACTAAGTGGCTCATCAGACCTGTAATGACTCAGGTAATGACTGCAGAGCAGCAAAGCTGAAACACAAAAGAGGCTAAGGTAAGACGCTAACTGTATAATCAGCTGTTTGAGAAAATTTATTTCAATTTTCTAAGTGTGAACATGCACGTGTGAACACCTGAAGGGATCCTATCCATGACACCAGACCAACCCGGTAGTGATGGAAGTGGTTTACTTTGAGAGTATTAACTTATTCTGTTCCATTACATGCTATAGGTGATTAGCCCAAAACAGCGTGTCAATAATGGATTGATTTAAATCACTTTAGTCCAGAGTCAAATGTTGAACATAAAAATATTTAAGGGGGGGGGGGGGGGGGGGGGGGGGGGTGCAGGTTGCATCTTTTGGGAGGTTGGCGTTTGAAGGTCAGTGAACGCAGCCCATTTCAGATAGATTTACTGAAACAGGCCAGAATGCACCAAAGCTTTTGCAATGTTTGACCTTTTCTATAATCTCACAGAAAACCAAGGGGGCTGTCAGAACATATTTTCACCTTGACCATCCTTTACCAGAATTCTTCAGGGCACAGATTCAACAAGGTCGTGGAAACTCTCCACTGAGATTCTGTTCACATCACCTTTGCTGGCTTCTGATTGTTCTTCTCTACAAGAGTCAAGACAGAAGTCAGACCACCAGAGCAAGAATTTTAGCTGAGGAAGCTTCTGCGATTAGAAGCGAAACGTCCTCGCATCAAGCAACCCAGTCCAGTCAAACATTCAAGCTTCTCTACTATGGAAACCACCTGGACAACTGAGAGCCTACACAGAAACTCCACATCACCATGACAGCATCATGTTATCACACCAATATGCCGCCAGCAGGCTGAATCACTGATACAAGACCAGATGGACCATTTTCAAACCATTTAGGTGAAATTTTGATTAAACCAGAAATCAGAGCTCATCAGACCAGGCAAAGTTTTATCAAACCTACATTGTCCCAGTTAATTGAATCCAAACTGTGTTGTTGGTTAAATATCTTTTGGTGTTGGGGATTGAGATTAAATCACTGTGCACCACCGTGCACAGACACAAATATTCAGTATCCAAAAAAGAATGTCCAATTCCATCTTCTGTCTAGCCTCAGCTGTTGATGAATCAATGAAAATGCCTCTTCTGGGTCGATACCCCTTCTGGCCCTCAGGCTCATCCTGTCAGCACTGTTAAAATAATAAATCTATACCATAATTCTCTAAGGCCCAAAACAGCATCTCTGCTGTAAGGTGCTCCCCTCACTCAGGTCCTCAGCAGGTACAAGTACAGTTGTGCTCCGAAGTTTACATACCCTGGCAGAATTTATTTATTTATTTATTGGCCATTTTTCAGAGAATATGAATGATAACACAAACTTTGTTTCACTCATGGTTAGTGGTTGGGTGAAGCCATTTATTGCCAAACAACTGTGTTTCCTCTCTTTAAATCATAATAACAAAAACGACCCAAATGATCCTGAGCAAAGTTTACATCCCCCCATTCTTCATATCGTGTGTTGCCCCCTTTAACATCAGTGACAGTTTGGAGTGTTTTTTGGTGGTTGTGGACGAGACTCTCTGATGGTGAATCTGCCACTGAATATATCTTAAACTTTATTTACATCGGTTATAAAGAAACACAAACAGTATGGCACTCTGTGGTAAATCTGTGTGGACTAGACAGTTCTCAAAAACTGAGTGACTGTGCATGAAAGAGAAGAGTGAGGAAAGCCACCAAGACTACCAGAAGAAGTTATAGGCTTCTGTGGCTGTGACTGGAGAAATTGTGCATAGTGCATGTTTTACATTTTGCATCACCGCTCTTAGCTTCACAGTGTAGTCGAGCGGAGAAGGATATTTGTTCACCAAAACAGATCAAATCTGCTTGCAGCAGATGTGGTGACAGAGACAGCGAGGAAGGAACTCGGTGTGACATCTGGACAGTGGAAGGAAGACAAGGGGACTTGGTGGTGGATCGAAGATGTCCACATCAGAGCTGCAGTAACTACAGAGGCATAAAGTTGATCAGCCACAGCATGAAGTTATGGGAAAGATTAGTAGAAGCTATACTTAGAAAACAGGTGAAGAGCTGTGAGCAGCAATATGGTTTCATGCTGAGAAAGAGCACTACAGATGCAATGTTTGCTCTGAGAATACTGATGGAGAAGTATATAGAAGGACAGAAGCAGTGACATTTTGCATTTGTGGATTTAGAAAAAGCTTATGATAGGGTGCGAAGAGAAGAGTTGTGTTATTGTATGAGGAAGTCTGGAGTGGTCGAGAAGTATGTGAGTGTAGTGCAGGACATGTACATGGACAGTGTGACAGCGGTGAGATGCACAGTAGGAAAGACAGACTCATTCAAGGTGGAGGTGGGATTACACCAAGGATCAGCTCTGAGTCCTTTCTTGTTTGCAGTGGTTATGGACAGGTTGATGGATGAGATCAGACAGGAGTCCCCGTGGACTATGATGTTTGCAGATGACATTGTGATCTGTAGTGAGAGTAGAGAGCAAGTTGAGTCTAGTCTGGAGAAGTGGAGATATGCTTTGAAGAGAAGGGGAATGAAAGTCAGTAGAAGCAAGACTGAGTACATGTGTGTGAATGAGAGGGAGCCCAGTGGAATAGTGCAGTTACAAGGAGTAGAAGTGGTGAAAGTAGATGAGTTTAAATATTTGGGGTCAACTGTTCAAAGTAATGGAGAGTGTGGTAGAGAGGTGAAGAAGAGAGTGCAGGCAGGGTGGAGTGGGTGGAGAAAGGTGGCAGGAGTGATTTGTGACCGAAGAATATCAGCAAGAGTGAAGGAGAAAGTTTACAAAACAGTAGTGAGACCAGCTATGTTGGACGGATTAGAGATGGTGGCACTAACAAAAAGACAGGAGGCAGAGCTGAAGATGATGTGACTGTCTTAGGGAGTGATGAGAATGGACAGGATTAGGAATGAACAGATCACAGGTACAAAGTCAGAGAGGTGAGACTGAGATAGTTTGGACATGTGCAGAGGAGGGACCCAGGGTATATAGAGAGAAGGATGCTGAGGATGGAGCCACCAGGAAGGAGGAGAAGAGGGAGGACATGCAGGTGGTTGGTGACACAGAGGAAGTTACAGAGGACAGGGTGAGATGGAACAGCAGATCTGCTGTGGTGCCCCCTAATGGGAGGAGCTGAAAGAAAAAGAAGAAGAAGAAAAAAATTCAGGGCAACTAACTCCTGAAATACTGCATCCAAAAACAACAATTTACATGAGTAAATATGAAAATAATACACATATATTATTTTTGTACTTATTAGACTTTGCACTTGTGGTTACAACACTCTGAGAATCACTTTTCAGTTAGAATATTTTATGACTGTAATTTACAAACTGATATTTTACCAATATTCTGTCAGACCCCTCGGGGTCAATCAAAGGCTGATTCAGAAGGACCTCCGAACATGTTTCTGAGTATTAAGTAGTATTCTGCAGGATGGAACACACCCCCCACACCACCTTTTCTCTTTGCTTCCATCCGACCTTCAAAGTTCCACCACAAGCTTGTTTCCTCGAGCTATCACAGAACTGAACAGACACGTCAGAACAACTGCATTATTCTAATTAGAACAATGTGGACATGTGCAATATTTGTTTTTAACTATTTTAACTTCTTAGGTATATTTATTAATGTTGGATCGATTTGTTTTTAGCTCTTTAAGGGTTTTATTAAAGTTGGGTATTTTAATTGTCAATTGATGTTTTAGAGGGACATGTGCAGCATGGGACAAAGACAATGTGGGATTAATGCAATATGAGTTATGTCTGTTGGGGACAGTGCAACATGAGACAAATGTCTAACTGGGATGGTGTAATTTAGAGGTCTCTGAGCTCGCCCCCCCCCCCCCCCCAAATCTCCTGATGTTCTTAATATTTATTGAAGTGTGTGTGTGTGTGTGTGTGTGTGTGTGTGTGTGTGTGTGTGTGTGTGTGTGTGTGTGTTGGGGGGGTACGTTATGTGTGAGGGTGGACATGTTTTTGAGGATACACAAGAAAGGTAATTCTGATTCCCCAATAACTGCACTAAGAATAATGTTTCAGCAGGTTATAGCCAAATTTATTAGCTGTGATCATAATAAAAGTATATTTATCATCTCACTTAGCAGGGGTGGTGGCCAAGTGGTTAATGCGCTTGGTTTCAGTTCGGAAGGTTCTGTGTTCAAATCCCACCCCTGCCACATTTCTCCATGTAATGTGGAGTTGCGTCAGGAAGGGCATCCGGCGTAAAACTTGTGCCAATTCAACATGCAGATCCACCTTGGATTTGCTGTGGCGACCCCGAGTGCAAACAAGGGAGCAGCCGAAGGGACTTACTATCATCTCACTTCATAAATACAACAACAAAATCAGCTAAAATAGTTAGCTGTTGCTATATAGGAGATTTTATATCCTTCATTCATTTAATACATTTACTAAAATATATATTTTAAATATTTTTATTTTGGGGAATTTTGGTTAGACTGGATTGATCCACAAGGATTAACACTAGTTTATCAGTAATACAACTAGAAACATGTAGCTTTTGCACAAGTAATACACAGCACGGCTAAAATACTGCAACGGTTTAAAAATGAACTACTTTACGACCACCGTGACTCCGAGTGAAACATTCTGAGGTCACACCACCTCCACAATTTAACAGCATGTTTTCAAACAAATCTTCCTGAAATGATCTGAAAATGCAGAAAGCCATCTGTCCTCTCAGTGGAATCTTAGATCTGATGATGCTACAAGGTGTGATTTCCATGATGACAGCAGACATTCAGCAACGGTGAGCACGTATAACCCAGAGTGTAAAAACAGTCACATTTTTCCTCCCACAGACGAGGTGTTTTTTTAAGATGCACATGCTTTTCATTAATTACTTATCGTTGACTTTTCATGTCTGTAATAACGACTTTATTCAGCCAAAGCATTAATTAACAGTTTGGCGACGCTGCTGCAGGACTGATAAATGCACGTTGACCTGGAACACACGAAGGTGTGGGGAGACCAGGACTGACCCTGAGCCACCGTGTGACCTGTTTTCAGAGTCAGACATCCTGGTCCCAGGTGACCCATCAAGTTCTGATCTCTCATTGCTACAGTGACAGGTAATCAATCCTAAAGACAGTTTTAACTGCAGATAGGGTATGAGGTCAATTCAATTTATTGATATTGTGCTAAATCACAACATAGTCGCTCCAAACTGCTTCACACAGGTAAAGTTGAACCTGACCAACCAACCTGAGTAAACAGGCCACAGTGGTCCAGAAAAGCTCCCACTGGGATTTTTTTTTTTTTTGAGGAAGAAACCTGAAGCAGGACAAACTTGAAGGGGTGGCCCACTGCTTAGACCATTCTAATGGTAACAGCAATCACATCAACAAACTGCAGAGAAAGAAAGTCATCAGTATGAAAAACAAAACTCAAAACACATCTGATTCTAAAAAGTCCCAATTTTGTACCATTGTTAAATGTTGTAGGTCAGCATCCTTTGGGCAGGCTGTCCCGTGCAAGTGTGCAGGTGAAACTTCATCCAGAGGTCCAGCAGGCAGTGCCAAACACTTGGCACCGCCTTTCAGTGCATTTAGCAGGCTGACGTCGTTGAATACGTGGCTGGTGCAATTTTGTAGAGAGCAAGGCTTTAGTTTCATTGACAACTGGCCTTCTTTTTGAGGTCGCTGTGCCTTGCTGATGCCAGACAGCCTTCACCTTACCGGGGAAGGTGCCACCATCTTATCTGCGAACATAGATAGAGCTCAACATTACTTTACAGCAGGCTGTGGAGCAGAACCTGTAGGGCTTATGACTAACGTGGTGGTGGAATCCATTAGCTTAGCTTCGAAACTAGCACAGAAAATCCACTATGGTGCAGTTTATGTGCCAGGGAGGGAAATTTGTCAAGTTGAGAATGTGGCCTGTTTCTGCAGACATGTCCATAAAGAGCATGGAGAGAGATGTTTTACAAAATTAATACCTATTACTACAATGCACGACATTAAAATTGAGAATGCCCCATTGGCTGTTCCTGTAACATCTAATATTTTGTGCCTGTTACCTACAACCTGTGTGGAACATATTAAATGTAAAATTTTAGATATCTTATACGAGGTCTGTTAGAAAACTATCTGACCTTTTTATTTTTGCTAAAACTATATGGATTTGAATCATGTGCGCTTGCATTAGCCAAGCTTGAACCTTCGTGCGCATGCGTAAGTTTTTTCACGCCTGTCGGTTGCATCATTCGCCTGTGAGCACGCTTTGAGTGAGCAGTGGTCCACCCCCCTCGTCGGATTTTCATTGTGAGGAAAATGTCTGAACGATTTGGAGCTTTGCTGCATCAAATTTTTCCAGAAACTGTGAGAGACCTCCAGGTGGACACTATTCGGAAAATTCAGACATCTTTCAGGGATGATTCTATGGGGATCACACAGATTAAGGAGTGTTACAACCGGTTTAAAGACAGTGCACAATGGCGGAGGGCGCGCCGCGCTCCAAACGACGATTGACAGGCTGAAATGACCAGATCATGTTATGTGCTGACGCAGGTCAGAGAACCGAACCAGCATCTGACAATGGCCCAGCGCTAAATAACCAGAAAGCGGTTCCAAGAAACAAATTTATTCCCCCTCATGTGCAATAATTCGTGTATAACATAAATATTCAGCTGTCTTGGCAAGGTGAAGGATGGCGCGCTCTCCAGCGCCCAAATGGATCAAAGCCCGGCACTTCTGGACCGCCGAACACCCCCCAGGTGGATACAACAAACTGACTCTGTGAAGGACGGAAAAGGTGAGGTAAGTCAACAGAGCTACAACAAATATCCTTCAGAGGCACACACAATCAGCTACACATTCAGGTCTGAATTTAAGCTTTATGTAAATGAGCAGCTTCTCACAACAGGTGGAGGATCATCAATCCGTACGCCACGGCAGTGAGAAGCAAACTGCACAATTCTCATCAATGTTCAAATATACTGCGTAACAAAACGCCAAATTACTATTAACGATTATTCAGACGATAATCACCTCCGATGTGTGCTGACAGCATGTGTCCCCCACCCGTCCTCCTTCACAGGCACGATGTGTCAAACCCTGGCGCGGTCCTCAGTGTCTCACAACCGAACGTCACAAGGTCGAGTTCCCGGCAATTCTGCTCAAATCACTCATGGCTTAAATGCAGAAGGCCATCTCATTATCTGCTTCAGCTGAAAGTCTTTAAGTCTGCACGTGAGCATCATACACAGGTGCTGCAAGTTGTTAGGCCTGCACGTGGACATCCTCCACAGGTGCAGCCAATAGTTCTGATGAGGGTGAAGGACTCTTCCGCCAGCACCTTCTCCACAGAAAAAAACAGTTTGCACACCACCTGGAGAGCAAAGAAAAGAAAACAGCACCAAAATGTCCAGCCAAACCCCCCAACACACAACAGATCATTTCCAAAGTGAACGCTGTGTTGATCCAGGACGTCGTCTGACTACTACAGAAATGGCAGAAGATGTGGACATAGCACTTTTTCGGCACATTCCACTGTTACAGGAATTTTTGTCATGGAAAGAGGAGGGGAGGAATTCGCCACAGAGCCGCTAATGGCGCGGGACAAAAGCACCTCCGTGTTGGTCTCACAGGACATGTTGTAACACGCCCAGCTCTTACACCATTCTGAAGATTCAGACGGCTTTCGGTGTCTTTTCAGTCATGTGACTATCTGAGAAATTGTGGACGAGCTGGAAATGCCACAACATGTCCTGTGAGGCTTCATCACGGCGTTGCTTTTTGTTCTCCGCGGCTCCGTCCCGACGCTCAAATTCCTCTGCACATCTTTCCATGACAAAAACTCCTGTAACAGTGGAATGTGCCGAAAAAGTGCTATGTCCACATCTTCTGCCATTTCTGTAGTAGTCAGACGACATCCCGGATCAACACAGTGTTCACTTTGGAAATGATCTGGTCGTTTCAGCCTGTCAATCGCCGCTCGGAGCGCGACGCGCCCTCCGCCATTGTGCGCCGTCTTTAAACTGGTTGTAACACTCCTTAATCTGTGTGATACCCATAGAATCGTCCCTGAAAGCCGTCTGAATCTTCCGAATGGTTTCCACCTGGCTGTCTCTCACAGTTTCTGGAAAAATTTGATGCAGCAAATTGTTCAGACATTTTCCTCACAATGAAAATCCGACGAGGGGGGTGGATCACTGCTCACTCAAAGCGTGCTCACAGGCAGATGACGCAACTGACACGCGTGAAAAAACTCACGCATATGCACGAAAGTTCAAGCTTGGCTGATGCAAGCACACAAGATTCAAATCCATATAGTTTTTGCAAAAAATAAAAAGGTCAGATAGTTTTCTAACAGACCTCGTATATACTACTCTGGAACCACCCCCAAATCCCAACAGTGCAAGTGTCAACCTGATTGAGGTCCTTAGTTGGATCTCATTAACATAAGGTCACCATCCTCAAAATCACTGTTGATAAACGATCTAATTATGGAACACCACTTAGATATGATTGGGTTATGTGAAAATTTCAATTTTCAATTTATTCTCATTTATATAGTGCTAAATCACAACAAAGTTGTTTCAAGGCACTTCACACAAGTAAGGTCTAACCTTACCAATCCCTGGTTGGTAAGTTTAGAAACTTGGCTTAAACCTACTGCTGTCCTCCCCTTAAATGAAGCCAACCCACTGGCATAGATATTTAGTTATGTCCCTCATGATATGAAAGGTGGGGCATCACTCTATAAATATTTATAAAATGGGTTGTTTACTCGCTGTTGGGGGTCTAAAATATAATTCATTTGAACATCTGACTATCCGCTCTGCCCAGGACATTATGCATAGCCAAGGTCAGAAGAACAAAAATCAACCATACCATTTTGTCACTGTATATAGGCTCCCTGGCCCATACTATGAATTCTTAGATTAATTTGGTGAGTTCATCTCTATCTTGTCAACTAGCGCAGATAACATTCTGATTATTGGTGACTTCAACATTCATATAAATAAGCCTTCTGATCCCCTCTGCAAATCATTTATGGACATTATGGATGTATTAGGATTCCAGCAACACATTCAGGATTTGACACACATTAGCGGCCTCTGATCACTCGCTTACTGAGTTTACAGCCTTGCTGCCATGTTTACTGGAACAAGAACCTTATTTATCTTTGCGGTGATGCATCAAATCCTCAACTACAATTGAACTTGGAGCCAGTATCTTAGCTTCATGTTTGGAAAATGCCCAATCACTAGACAGTCTTGTGTACAGTTTAAACTCAGCGCTCACAACTACACTCGACATGATCGCTCCACCTATATTAAAGCCACCCCACCCACCCCCGCCCAAAAAAAAACCTGCCTTAGTTCAATTATTACTTACATGGCCCCAAAGGTGTAGAACGAAAATGGCATCGTTCAAAACTATAAGTACGAGGTCTGTCAATAAAGTATAGGTCCTTTTTATTTTTTCAAAAACTATATGGATTTCATTCATATGTTTTTACGTCAGACATGCTTGAACCCTCGTGCGCATGCGTGAGTTTTTCCACGCCTGTTGGTGACGTCATTCGCCTGTGAGCACTCCTTGTGGGAGGAGTCGTCCAGCCCCTCGTCGGAATTCCTTTGTCTGAGAAGTTGCTGAGAGACTGGCGCTTTGTTTGATCAAAATTTTTTCTAAACCTGTGAGACACATCGAAGTGGACACGGTTCGAAAAATTAAGCTGGTTTTCTGTGAAAATTTTAACAGCTGATGAGAGATTTTGAGGTGAGACTGTCTCTTAAGAACTTCCCACTGTGCGAGACGTCGCGCAGCGCTCTCAGGCGCCGTTGTCAGCCTGTTTCAAGCTGAAAACCTCCACATTTCAGGTTCTATTGATCCAGGACGTCGTGAGAGAACAGAGAAGTTTCAGAAGAAGTCGGTTTCAGCATTTTATCTGGATATTCCACTGTTAAAGGAGATTTTTTTTAATGAAAGATGTGCGGACGGATTGCAGCATCGGCTCGCAGCCGCTGCGACGCTCCGCCACAGGAAAAACACCTCTGTTGGAAGCCTTAAGGACAAGTTGGAACATGTCCAGCTGTTAAACAATTTCTCATATACTCACTCCACTGAAAGCCATCAAAAGCCGCCTGGATTTTACAAATGGTTATCAACACAGAGGTGTTTTTCCTGTGCCGCCGCACCGCGCCAGCTGTGTCCCAATGCGCGGACCCTTCCGCACGTCTTTCATTAAAAAAATCTCCTTTAACAATGGAATATCCGGATAAAATGCTGAAACCGACTTCTTCTGAAACTTCTCTGTTCTCTCACGACGTCCTGGATCAATAGAGCCTGAAATGTGGAGGTTTTCAGCTTGAAACAGGCTGACGATGGCGCCTGGGAGCGCTGCACGACGTCTCGCTTGGTGGGAAGTCCTTAAAGCGACAGTATCACCTCACCTGACTGAGGTCCTTAGTTTGGGTCTCATTAACATAAGGTCACCATCCTCAAAATCACTGTTGATAAACGATCTAATTATGGAACACCACTTAGATATGATTGGGTTATGTGAAACTTTCAATTTTCAATTTATTCTCATTTATATAGTGCCAAATCACAACAAAGTTGTCACAAAGCACTTCACACAAGTAAGGTCTAACCTTACCAATCCCTGGTTGGTAAGTTTAGAAACTTGGCTTAAACCTACTGCTGTCCTCCCCTTAAATGAAGCCAACCCACTGGCATAGATATTTAGTTATGTCCCTCATGATATGAAAGGTGGGGGCATCACTCTATAAATATTTATAAAATGGGTTGTTTGCTCGCTGTTGGGGGTCTAAAATATAATTCATTTGAACATCTGACTATCCGCTCTGCCCAGGACATTATGCATAGCCAAGGTCAGAAGAACAAAAATCAACCATACCATTTTGTCACTGTATATAGGCTCCCTGGCCCATACTATGAATTCTTAGATTAATTTGGTGAGTTCATCTCTATCTTGTCAACTAACGCAGATAACATTCTGATTATTGGTGACTTCAACATTCATATAAATAAGCCTTCTGATCCCCTCTGCAAATCATTTATGGACATTATGGATGTATTAGGATTCCAGCAGCACATTCAGGATTTGACACACATTAGCGGCCTCTGATCACTCGCTTACTGAGTTTACAGCCTTGCTGCCATGTTTACTGGAACAAGAACCTTATTTATCTTTGCGGTGATGCATCAAATCCTCAACTACAATTGAACTTGGAGCCAGTATCTTAGCTTCATGTTTGGAAAATGCCCAATCACTAGACAGTCTTGTGTACAGTTTAAACTCAGCGCTCACAACTACACTCGACATGATCGCTCCACCTATATTAAAGCCACCCCACCCACCCCCGCCCAAAAAAAACCTGCCTTAGTTCAATTATTACTTACATGGCCCCAAAGGTGTAGAACGAAAATGGCATCGTTCAAAACTATAAGTACGAGGTCTGTCAATAAAGTATAGGTCCTTTTTATTTTTTCAAAAACTATATGGATTTCATTCATATGTATTTACGTCAGACATGCTTGAACCCTCGTGCGCATGCGTGAGTTTTTCCACGCCTGTCGGTGACGTCATTCGCCTGTGAGCACTCCTTGTGGGAGGAGTCGTCCAGCCCCTCGTCGGAATTCCTTTGTCGGCTGCGGACCCATCCGCACGTCTTTCATTAAAAAAATCTCCTTTAACAGTGGAATATCCGGATAAAATGCTGAAACCGACTTCTTCTGAAACGTCTCTGTTCTCTCACAACGTCCTGGATCAATAGAGCCTGAAATGTGGAGGTTTTCAGCTTGAAACAGGCTGACGATGGTGCCTGGGAGCGCTGCACGACGTCTCGCTCGGTGGGAAGTCCTTAAAGCGACAGTATCACCTCAAAATCTCTCATCAGCCGTTAAAATTTTCACCGAAAACCAGCTTAATTTTTCGAACCGTGTCCACTTCGATGTGTCTCACAGGTTTAGAAAAAATTTTGATCAAACAAAGCGCCAGTCTCTCAGCAACTTCTCAGACAAAGGAATTCCGACGAGGGGCTGGACGACTCCTCCCACAAGGAGTGCTCACAGGCGAATGACGTCACCGACAGGCGTGGAAAAACTCACGCATGCGCACGAGGGTTCAAGCATGTCTGACGTAAAAACATATGAATGAAATCCATATAGTTTTTGAAAAAAAATAAAAAGGACCTATACTTTATTGACAGACCTCGTATTCCACGTTGGGCGGCGCAATGCTATTTTAGACTACAAGCATGCACTACTGGCTACAAAGTGGCCAATTACTCTGATTGGTGGTGAGTAGAAAGTACTGCTTTAAGAAGGCGGTGAGAGGCAACAGTTTCAAGGGACTCATGGCATCTCATGCACTAAATGCAGACGTGTGACCAGAGTGGAAACAGGGGGAAAAGCTCTGAGCACAGAAGGAATGTTGCTACATTCTCTGCATAGGACGTCATTAAATAATGAAAAATTTACATAGAAAATAGTTGTTTGCTGTGACACTGAGGTGTAAAATCTCAGAATCCGGTTCACTTCCTCGTCCACATCACTGACTCAACGTTTCATTTACACAAGATAACAAACCTGAAACAAATCAGATATAATTTGAGCATTTAACTATTTGCCTTCATGACTGATCCTTCAGTTCGTTGCTCTGCATCGAGCCGACTCCGCTCAGTCACTTCAAACTTGGAGTCGTTGGGTTTTTGACATCAAAGAACACGAATATGAAAGGTAACATTTTGACTGGACAATAGCATTTAGCAAAAAGCCTTTAAAGTGCCACGCAGCTTGTTGGATTTCACTCTTTAATCAGACACACTGGCTCTAGGCTCCTTTCGTCGCCCTGCAAACCTTTTAACTGAATCTCGTTCCAACCATTTATCTTTCTCCATCGCACCGCACCACGTGCCTGAAATGTTAATTTTTCTCTCCGCCTTCGTGTTGGCAGCAGCATCATGTGGCAACGGATTAGCAGCAGTGACAGATTCTTCCTGCCAGATGACGCAAGCATTCAGAAGCTGTGCAGGTAAGTATCAAACAGATCTGGACTGAAGGGCAAATTTGTTCTTCTGAAGTCCTGCTGCCATCTGCTGGTCTGCTTCTGCTACTGCAGGTAGGGTTCTGAAGGCTGACTGACTTTTCTGCACTGTTTGATGCACAAGCCAACAGAAAAGACATCGATAACTAACGTCACTACAGTTACACACTAATTTTCAAGTGTTTCATCTGTAATGGCTGAAGGCCGCCGGACGACAACAAAATAACTGAGCACATGGTGTTTGTGTTCATTCTGATTATTGTCTCATTGCTAAAATAATTTATTTTACCTTCTCCTGTGCTGCTCACGGTCACCAACCTGAATCTCCTATGGATCCAAATGTTGGTTTGGCGCAGGCTTTACACTGAATGCCCTTGGGGCGCAGTTGGCCTTCAACTGACAACTTTCTTCTTGGGAGGTAAGTGAGGTACTCGCTCTCAGAGTATCAGCAGGAGCCAGTACCCAGAATCAGAATCAGAATACTTTATCAGTCCTTTAAAGGGCAATTCATTGCAGACCCCCTGGCCAACCATAAAAACACAGACATAACATTTATATAGGTATATGCTAAATAACCAATCAATCAATCAATCAATCAATTTTATTTATATAGTGCCAAATCACAACAAACAGTTGCCCCAAGGCGCTTTATATTGTAAGGCAAGGCCATACAATAATTACGGAAAAACCCCAACGGTCAAAACGACCCCCTATGAGCAAGCACTTGGCAACAGTGGGAAGGAAAAACTCCCTTTTAACAGGAAGAAACCTCCAGCAGAACCAGGCTCAGGGAGGGGCAGTCTTCTGCTGGGACTGGTTGGGGCTGAGGGAGAGAACCAGAAAAAAGACATGCTGTGGAGGGGAGCAGAGATCAATCACTAATGATTAAATGCAGAGTGGTGCATACAGAGCAAAAAGAGAAAGAAACACTCAGTGCATCATGGGAACCCCCCAGCAGTCTAAGTCTATAGCAGCATAACTAAGGGATGGTCCAGGGTCACCCGATCCAGCCCTAACTATAAGCCTTAGCGAAAAGGAAAGTTTTAAGCCTAATCTTAAAAGTAGAGAGGGTATCTGTCTCCCTGATCTGAATTGGGAGCTGGTTCCACAGGAGAGGAGCCTGAAAGCTGAAGGCTCTGCCTCCCATTCTACTCTTACAAACCCTAGGAACTACAAGTAAGCCTGCAGTCTGAGAGCGAAGCGCTCTATTGGGGTGATATGGTACTACGAGGTCCCTAAGATAAGATGGGACCTGATTATTCAAAACCTTATAAGTAAGAAGAAGAATTTTAAATTCTATTCTAGAATTAACAGGAAGCCAATGAAGAGAGGCCAATATGGGTGAGATATGCTCTCTCCTTCTAGTCCCCGTCAGTACTCTAGCTGCAGCATTTGAATTAACTGAAGGCTTTTCAGGGAACTTTTAGGACAACCTGATAATAATGAATTACAATAGTCCAGCCTAGAGGAAATAAATGCATGAATTAGTTTTTCAGCATCACTCTGAGACAAGACCTTTCTGATTTTAGAGATATTGCGTAAATGCAAAAAAGCAGTCCTACATATTTGTTTTAATATGCGCTTTGAATGACATATCCTGATCAAAAATGACTCCAAGATTTCTCACAGTATTACTAGAGGTCAGGGTAATGCCATCCAGAGTAAGGATCTGGTTAGACACCATGTTTCTAAGATTTGTGGGGCCAAGTACAATAACTTCAGTTTTATCTGAGTTTAAAAGCAGGAAATTAGAGGTCATCCATGTCTTTATGTCTGTAAGACAATCCTGCAGGTTAGCTAATTGGTGTGTAAATAACAATCACAGAATCAAGGTTAAAAACAAGGACAAAATCCTCAGCCAGTGTTCAGGAGTCTAATCGCAGAAGGAATAAAAGACATTGAACAGCGATTAGTTCTCATCTGGGGCATCTGATAGCGCCACCCAGAGGGCATGAGTGTAAAGCCTAATGATAAGATGTGTCTCTGATCTAAATCAATGATCTGCTGGGCTTTTGTCATGACACGACTCTCCCACAGTGATGCCAGGTCTCTCTGCTGGACGCCAATTATTTTTGAACAGACTTTCACTATATTGTTCAAGCTGTTCTTGTCCTTCATAGACAGACAACCAAACCAAGAGACAAAGGAGAAGGTGAGCAGGCTCTCTATGTAGGAACAGTAACAGACTCTGAGGATCCTCTCACTCACTTCAAAGGATTGAAGTTTGCGCAGCAGATAAATCCTCTGCTGTGCTTTTTTACAGATGGCCTCTGTTTTGTCATCAAATCTCAGTTTAGCATCAAAAATGGTTCCCAGATATTTATATTGCTCCACTATCTGGACATCTTCATCATGAATGATGCTAGGAGTAAGAACACTCTTACATTTCCTGAAGTCTATAAAGATTTCTTTTGTTTTTGCAATGTTCAGGTCCAGATAGTTTTGATCTCACCATGTGACAAATGAAGACAAGGCCGAGCCACGCCCCTGATCATCGCTCCGTAGAAGGGACAGCAACACTGTGTCATCAGAGAATTTGACAAAGTGTGTGTTGCTGTTTGGGTTCCGACACCCGTCTGTGTACAAAATAAAAAGAAGTGACGATAGTACACATCCTTGAGGAGAGCCGGTATTGGACACAAGAGCATCAGAAATCTGCCCATTTACCCGCACACGCTGCACTCTGTTAGTGAGGAAGTCCAGAAGGATTGCCAGCAGCTGATCAGGTAGATTAAAATGTGAAGAGAGTCTCTCAATTAAAACATGCGGTTGCATTTTATTAAAAGCTGATGAGAAGTCTGCAAATAAAAGCCCTGCAAAATTCCAGGATTTTCAAGGTGATTTAAAGCTTTGTCAATAATAAATATTTTAGCATCCTCCACCCCTTTACTGGGCTGACAGGCAAATCGTAGAGGATCCATTTTGTCAGCAGTATAAAATAAGATAATGTCTTTTAAAAGTTTCTCAAACAGTTTCATGTTTCCCGCTGTTTAGACATTGAACCGTGAAGGCAAACAGCTACCGAACCACCTCCCAGACTCAGCGGAGAAAACGCAGACGTGCAGCAGCACTGAATTGAAAACCAACATTTCACAAGGTCCTTTCTAACCCCTTAATCCTAATTATGCTAATTATGTAACAGAATCCACCACAAACGGTGTCACATGCTGACTCCTTTAGAAACATCAAGCCATTAAACTCTGTGAAGACCTGGACTTGAATATACCTCATAGACGTAACCGCCCCTTAATCACGGTGTTCCAACGCCAGTGTAAAGAGTTGGGCTACGACAGACCTGTCACCTCTCACGCATTGAAAGTCATCCCGTTGGGTCTCATGCATTGGCCGTGTGATACACACACATTTAAACATGTTGTCACACTCTCCTGCACTTCACCAAATTGACCTGCAACAAGGATTTTGAGGGTAACTAAATAAAACCTATGAAAGTAGATGATGAGGGCATGTCCCTAGTCAAGGTGGAATGTCTGCAACGATCGTGTCAATCACATCGGGGATCTCACTCCTTGCATGTATCTCACCTTGAGAGATGTGGCTCCGAATTTGTTGACCCGAGTTTGATTCCTGGTCATGTTACTTCTCTGTGTACTTGGGCATGACACTTCATCTGTACTGTCCCAGTCCACCCAGCTGTAAATGTGTGTTCTGGGACTCCACTTCCCCTCAGCTAGGGAAGGTTCCATCCAAACCAGCTGGTGTCCTGGATAAGCAGGGAGCGTACACAGGACTTACTTCTTCTACACCTTCAGACTGGAACCTGTAGCTTGTTGGCTGTGACCAAATCTGAACTATATCACCCCTTCTTAACCCCAACTGCACAAGCCCCCCCCCCCCCCCCATTGTTTAAGTTGCTGCACAAGACATTTTGGAATTTTTCCAGCAGACGGTCATTAAGCTGTAAACATGTTTGGGTGACAGAGTTACGATAGCGGAGAAGTACTGGCTTTGTTCATATTTAAGCATATATGTACTTTCAAGTTGAGTAATACTCATTTTGAATTCTGCAGAAACTACTCCCAGCAGGTCTATATGACATCACAGAGCGAGAATGGTAAAGAATGAGACAAAACCAAAAGATCTTGCAACATTGAAGGCACTGGACAAAAGAATATATGACAATGAAAATGTGACAAAAACTGCTTTCAGTCTTAGCATCCAATAAGAAGGTGGGGGGCGGTGTGTCATCATATAGACTCCACCCTCCTCTGTTAGGAAGTGGAGGTAACAGCAATCAGGAGAAATTTTACACACAGAAACTGAGCAGATGTGATGATCAGTTGTGAAATACAACAAAAGGTCACTGGGTCACGATAAGTCTGGGTGCAAAAAACAACAACAAAATGTTGGCGATATAAGACATCTGGCGGACATCAGAAAACATGAGCTGAGTCGTCTGTGGGGTTTCTCAGTCAACCACATCTTGGTATCCATGTAGGTTGAATCAGGTCAATGAGAACGTTTACTTCAAGACTTTCAGAACTGATGAAGCATTTCGCTTTTTTTCAGTTTCACGACTCATCTGAGTTTTGTCTGTTCTGGTTATTTCTGAAGGGAGGTTTCTTTATTTTGTTTTTTTTTGGGGGGGGGGGGCATAATTGACTTATAACTGGTGAAATTACCCACAAATTAGCCATCATCAATAAATCAGGTAATTTAACCATAAAATCGGGCACACTCAGCCTCAAACTGATGTGGGAAAGTGATCTGCAGCCTGGTCTGATGGCTTGGAAATCCCACACGCTTTGGGTCTGAGGACCTGCAGCAGCCTTCATCCACCTTCACAAACTGTCACCACCTGATCCTTCATGGCTACCGTAGCGGCTGCATGGCACACAAAGTCCCCACCATACGTCACCCCAACGGGTCGGTTACCTGGGTGTCACTGCGCAGACGAGCGGTTGGATTCTGAGAAGCCAGTTTTCTTCTCTACACATCGTTTGTAGACACATGTGCTGTGGTGCATGTGAGCGTTTCACTGCGTGCTTCTGTGTGAGCATCTCAAAGAGTTTGGAAGCCGTTTGGACCAAACATCAAGCAGTGATTCAGGGTCAGCCAAGGACAGAGTGATTTGATTTTTTAGCAAAACTGGTTACAAGTCAAGGTCACATATGAAGCCATTTATCACCTTCCTATTGGCTACATGACCTTTGAATTTGAGGTGACCTCACACCTGCAAAAACTGGGAATTAATTTGTATTGAACCAAATGCATGAAGTAGGTGGATCATAAACTAAAACAACATATTGATGTGACGACATAATGATGAACTCAGAGAGGAAATCTGGATCAGTTGGTGGAGCAGCTGTTCCTGGTTGTGACACTCCGTGCCGCTCTGGAATATGAACGGGACGTGTCCTGAACAAACTTTGGTTCAAAACTAAAAGCTGAGAGAAGCTTCAAGTTTCACTGTGACTCATCAAACAAAACAGTAAGTTTGTGGACCAAAGTGGAAGTTCTACTTCTTCACATGCTCAGTTCTTCAGTTTATTCTCACAACGACCTGATGGAATGACCCCCCCCCCAAAAAAAGAACATGTTGAAGACGAGTCAGAAGCTGGAAAATCCACACGATCAGCAGCAGCTGTCGGTCTCAGAGAGAAGTTCACGCTCGTGTTGCTTTCAAATGTCACAAAACAGAACTAACACCTTTTCACGACATCACTTCCTGTCCACCAGCTGCACGGCAGCGCTTCAGTCTGAAGTCAAACTCTGAAGTTTTATTGTCCCACTTTGAGTTCCAGCTGAAGACATGTAGGACTTTAAATGTATAAGACAAGTTGTTGTCATCAAAACACCCTGAAAACGGCTTCAAGTCACATCCGCTGCTGAAGAGGAATAAATATGTTTTACACTCAGTGAAGTCTGCAGAGTTAAACTGACTCTACAGTGACTACAGCAGTTAAAACAGTGTGAAATCAACTCTTGTCAGAGTGTAAAGTAACTCTTGAAGTCCATCAGCTTGATTCCTTACAGTGTTAACACAATGAGAAAGTTGATCTTACACTGTTTGGATTGTGATCACATGTCCTCTGCAGAGTCACTTTAACTCTACAAAAGTACTGTGTTTTTTGGTCATTTTAACAAAAAAAATTGACAATTTAGAGCTCAAAAACCTCTAAAGTGTCTACTGTGGCATTCCTCATGGATGACACTTATGTTACAGCAAGAGGTTAGTCCCATGTGGGCCCTGAGGCCTGTGGGTGCTGGTGCCAATCCCTGGATACCATAATGTTAAGTGGAGTCTATAACTCTCCCTGGACAAGATGGCAGGCCGTTCATACACATAGAAAGACTCACAGATCTGACACAAGTGGTGACTGTGAGATGACCCCAATAGAAGGACCACCTTTGGTCAGAACATGTTCTCCATTAAAGGTGGACAAGCTTAGAACAACCTCCAAGTCACAATCAGGGAGAGCACCACATTCAGTACCTTCAAAGGACAGTTGAAAGTTTGGTTACTGACAAATCAGACATGTAACCATCTGGAGCCTAAAAAACAATTCACCTGTGGAGGCACCACTCTAGTTTTTTTTCAGTTATATGAACACAATGCCCTTGTGTACTTTATTTTATTAAACGGTTTAGTAGTCTTTACACAATAAACTTGTGTATGACACCCTGTGCAATATTTACACTTGTGCATGTGCAAAGGAGTGTATTGGGCAACGTGCAGTACAACCCAGTACTGTAATGTGTAATTACAACCAGGGACTGAAGCACTTTGCACGTAGCACTTGTCACTTTAATACAGAACTTTTGCACCTCAACATCCATCAGGAAACTCTTTTGGTTCCTCCACCTGTCGGCTGCTTATTAACTATCAATTATTGTTACTTTGAATTGTAAATATTTGTATGTGTATTTTCTTTTCATTGTTTTTCTGTCATGATTAATTTATTTTGGTATGTTGTGTGTTCTTAGTCTGTTTCTATGTTACTGGGACTACAGATGGAAATTAGCATGTTGCTACAATCCGGCATATTTACATGTAACTATGTTTATTAATATGTACTGTCCCATTTCAAATAAACATATATATATACTTGGTTATACAGGTGGACCCTCAAAGGGGTTGACATGTATGAAAACAACAAAAACAATACAAGCCTTCGATGGGGTGGAAAAAGTGTCACATTGTCGAAAGGTTTATTTTCAACTTCTCTGGATGCAAATTAAACCTTTTTGAAAAAGACTGACGGAATTTCCCATCAACTTTCTCTATATGCAGATGATACTCTTCTATGCATCTAACCCAGGCAGCAAAAACTCAAATCATACCTCATGTAGAAATACACACAGGCTGAATATGTTTGTAGTTTCTGCTTATACTGGTATTGGGGGAGGGCGAGCCTTCTCACCCTGGGGGGGGGGGAAGGGGGATGTCTTAGACCTGGCAATGAGTTCATACTCAAATTAGCATCCATGCCAACATAAAAGGCCGTCTTACTCATCTTCACACACAGAATCATCCCGCTGCTGCTTCATCACATCCGGTGAGTGACCCTCTGTGTGATTTCTGGACTTGTGTTATCGGTCGTCCTCGTGACGCCTTCAGCAAGTGGCGCTGCGGTTTAAAAAAGAAAAGAAAAATCACAGCTAAATAACACAGCTAAATAAAGTAAATGTTTATATTCAGCTAGTTGCCCCCCCCCCACGCTTTTGCATTTGTCATTTCAATTTTAACTCTGATGAGAGGCCACTGTGAGTTTTCACATTTCTGCATGCAACAAGTTGAATATAAACAGTTATTTAGTTAATTCTAAACATTATTTGTGAATATTTTTTATCAGAAGTAAGTCTGATATGATTGTACATCTAGTTTCAAGACAGATGAGTAAAACAGGATCAATTTGACAACTGTACTCGAGCCCAAAATAAACCAAGTTTAATCTCTGGGGGGGGGGCAGGATGGGGGGAGGAGTCAAAGTTGTGGATCACAGTCCAACGAGTCTCAGCTCAGTGAGGCGAATGAGGCCCAGTTTCAGAACAAAGACATGATCTGTCACTCATCATTAAACTCTGAATTATGAGTTTGGGCTTTTTTTTTTTTTTTTGCAGGATTTGTTTAAAAATGTGTGAAGCACTTTGCTGTGATTTGGCGCTGTATAAATGACATAAATAAAATTAATTAAAATGCTGGTTTGACACAAAGTCACTAAAGACTCTTGAAGTTCTACAAAACACAGTCTGTGGATGAAGACCGACCCGACTTGATGTGGTTGGACCTTTGCACAGATATGTAGGTGGACTTTTGAACTGCCCTTTCAGGTTAAGGTCAAAGTTATTGTGGCCAAAGGTCAGAATTTCACCAGGCAATGAATCTAGTTTTTTTTTTTTTCTTTCTTTCTTTACCAGGAACTTCCATGGTGACCGATCTGCCTTCTTGCAGTTCGGCTCGTTCACCTGCTGTGGCTGTTTCCTGTCTGCGTCAGTGTAACCGGGTGTGACATCAAACATGAGCCCGGCCAGATATGTGAGGAGCGGTACCAAGCTGCCGGGTCGGCGCTGCCCCCTGGGCCAGTACTGGGACACTCTGGTCCAACAGTGTGTAAGCTGTGGAGAGCGCTGTGGGGACTCGGACACGCCCACCGGCTGCAGCAGCTTCTGTGGTGAGTAAAGGAACAAAAAGAAAAATGAAGAGTTCAGATGCAAAACCCTCAAAGTCCATAGTTTTTTAAAGTCTGGAAAACAACTTAAATTGGGAATTTAAAAGTCAACAATAGAAAATGCAAATTTTTCCATCAATAAAATGAAAACATTTTTGGTTTTTTATACTTTGCACACTGATGGACTCTGAGTTTTGGATCTGAACTCTTCACATGTATGAAGAAAGTCAAAGGTCAACGGAACCTTTTTTGCATTCATGTGAAGATCTGGAAGAAAGTCACAGAAAAATGTGAATTCAAGCAGCACATTTTCTAATTAACACAACAAAAAACAGTTACCAAATATAAAGTAACTCAGGAACTTACGTGGTTTCTCTGAGTTTAGATGGATTTGATCCGGAGGTCAGATTTATTTTCTGTAAATTCATCTTCTAACACATATTTAATTTTTTTTTTTTACATTCTTTTTACTTGAAGTGTGGCCATACAGAATGAGCCAAAATGTCTTTAAAAAATAAATAAATTTTAAAAAATTCAGCAATGACCCCCAAAGGACTTGATATTCAAAATTCTTAAATAACATAAATAACCTGAGAGAAAATTGAATTATCTGCTTCAACTAAATCCAGCATTTTCTGGATTCCAACATCAAAATTTAATAGAATTTTTTGAACTCATAAAATTTGTCATTATCTTCTTTGTCTTTCGGCTGTTCCCGTTAGGGGGCGCCACAGCAGATCAGTCGTTTCCATCTCACCCTGTCCTCTGTACAAGGTCTATTAGAAAAGTATCCGACCTTATTATTTTTTCAAAAACCATATGGATTTGAATCACGTGTGATTACATCAGACATGCTTGAACCCTCGTGGGCATGCAAGAGTTTTTTCACGCCTGTCGGTTACGTCATTCGCCTGTGGGCAGTCTTTGAGTGAGGAGTCGTCCACCCTCTCGTCGATTTTTTTCATTGTTTAGGATTGGCTCAGAGACTGCTGCTTTCAAAGCTGTAAGGCACAACTGAGTGGACACCATTCGATAAATTCAGCTGGTTTTCAGGAAAAATTTTAACGGCTGATGAGAGATTTTGGTCTGGTAGTGTCGCTTTAAGGACGGCCCACGGCGCCTGACGGCAATCTGCGCTTCGAGGCGGCAGCGTCTCGCCGTTTCAAGTTGAAAACTTCCACATTTCAGGCTCTGTTGACGCAGTAAGTCGTCAGAGAACAGAGAACTTTCAGAAGAAGTCGGCATGAGGAGTTTATTCGGACATTCCATTGTTAACAGACATTTTGTAATGAAAGAACGTGCGGGCAGAGTCGCATGTCGGGCCGGACCCGTCCGCGGGGGATCGCGACAGGAAAAACACCTCCGTTGGAAACCTTAACGGACAAGTTGGAACATGCCCAAGCTGTTAAACAATTTCTCAGTTACTCACTTGTTGAAAGCCATTAAAAGCCGCCTGAATTTTACAAATGGTTTTCAACACGGAGGTGTTTTTCCTGTCGCGGCGCACACAGATTCGCCGAGTCGTCACGGAAACGACTCAGTGAATTTGCGCGCACGTCTTTCATTACAAAATATCCTTAAACAGTAGAATGTCCACATAAACTCCTCATGCCGGCCTCTTCTGAATCTTCTCTGTTCTCTCACGACGTCCTGGGTGAATTAAGCCTTAAATTAGGATGTTTTCAGGTCGAAACAGGCCGACGACGGCACCTGGAAGCGCTGCGCGACGTCCCGCTCCGTGGGAAGTCCTTACACCGACAGAAACACCCCATAATCTCTCATCAGCCGTTAAACTTTTCACCGAAAACCAGCTAAATTTCTCGAATAGTGTCCACTCGGATATTACTCACAGGTCCAGAAAATTTTTTGATAAAGCAACGCGCGCCGTCTGGAGCAGCGTGTGAAACAAAGGAATTCAGCCGAGAGGGCGGGACCACATCTCACTCAAGGCCTGCCCACAGGGAAATGACGTCACCGACACGCGTGAAAAAACTCACGCATGCGAACAAGGGTTCAAGCATGATTGGTGTAATCGCACGTCATTCAAATCCATATAGTTAAAAAAAATAAATAAAAGGGTCGGTTTATTATCTAATAGACCTCGTATCTTCCTCTGTCACACCAACCACCTGCATGTCCTCTCTCAGCACATCCATGAACCTCCTCTTTGGCCTCCCTCTTCTCCTCCTGCCTGGTGGCTCCATCCTCAGCATCCTTCTCCCTATATACCCTGGGTCCCTCCTCTGCACATGTCCAAACCATCTCAATCTCGCGTCTCTGACTTTGTCTCCAAACCGTCCCACCTGAGCTGTCCCTCTGATATGTTCATTCCTAATCTTGTCCATTCTTGTCACTCCCAAAGAGAATCTCAACATCTTCACCTCTGCCACCTCCAGCTCTGCCTCCTGTCTTTTTGTTAGTGGCACCGTCTCTAAACCATACAACATAGCTGGTCTCCCTACTGTCTTGTAAACTTTCCCCTTCACTCTTGCTGATATTCTTCGGTCACAAATCACTCCTGCCACCTTTCTCCACCCACTCCACCCTGCCTGCACTCTCTTCTTCACCTCTCTACCACACTCTCCATTACTTTGAACAGTTGACCCCAAATATTTAAACTCATCTACTTTCACCACTTCTACTCCTTGTAACTGCACTATTCCACTGGGCTCCCTCTCATTCACACACATGTACTCAGTCTTGCTTCTACTGACTTTCATTCCCCTTCTCTCCAAAGCATATCTCCACCTCTCCAGACTAGACTCAACTTGCTCTCTACTCTCAATACAGATCACAATGTCATCTGCAAACATCATATTCCATGGGGACTCCTGTCTGATCTCATCTGTCAACCTGTCCATCACCACTGCAAACAAGAAAGGACTCAGAGCTGATCCTTGGTGTAATCACACCTCCACCTTGAATGAGTCTGTCATTCCGACTGCACATCTCACCGCTGTCACACTATTCTTGTACATGTCCTGCACTACCCTAACATACTTCTCTGCCACTCCAGACTTCCTCATACAATACCACAGCTCTTCTCTTGGCACCCTATCATAAGCTTTTTCTAAGTCCACAAACACACAATGTAACTCTTTCTGGCCTTCTCTGTACTTCTCCAACAGTATTCTCAGAGCAAACATTGCATCTGTAGTGCTCTTTCTCGGCATGAAACCATATTGCTGCTCACAGATCTTCACCTGTTTTCTAAGCCTAGCTTCTACTACTCTTTCCCATAACTTCATACTGTGGCTGATCAACTTTATGCCTCTGTAGTTACTGCAGCTCTGCACATCACCCTTGCTCTTGAAAGTAGGAACCAGCACACTTCGTCTCCACTCCTCAGGCATCCTCTCACTTTCCAAGATTTTATTAAACAATCTGGTTAGAAACTCTACTGCCGTCTCTCCTAGACATTTCCATGCCTCCACTGGAATGTCATCTGGACCAACTGCCTTTCCACTCTTCATCCTCTTCATAGCAGCCCTCACTTCTTCCTTACTAATAATCTCTTGTACTTCCTGATTTAGTCTCACCACATCATCCAGCTTTTCTCTTGCTCATTTTCTTTATTCATCAGCTCTTCAAAATATTCCCTCCACTTTCTCAGCACACACTCCTCACTTGTCAGCACATTACCATGTGCATCTTTTACCACTCTAACCTGCTGCACATCCTTTCCAGCTTTGTCCCTTTGTCTGGCCAATCGGTACAAGTCCTTTTCTCCTTCCTTACTATTGAACTTCTTGTACAGCTCGCAATATGCTTTTTCCCTTCGCTTTTGCCACGTCTCGTTTCACCTTACGCCGCATCTCCTTGTACTCCTGTCTACTTTCTTCATCTCTCCGACCATCCCAAAATTTTTTCACCAACCTCTTTCTCCTTATGCTTTCCTGGACTTCTTCATTCCACCACCAAGTCTCCTTGTCTTCCTTCCACTGTCCAGATGTCATATCCAGTACTGCCCTAGCTGTCTCCCTCACCACATCTGCAGTACTTTTCCAGTTGTCCAAAATTGCTTCCCCTCCAACCAGTGCTTCTCTCACCTGCTTGCTAAATTTCACACAACAGTCTTCCTCCTTTAGCTTCCACCATCTGATTCTTTCTTGAGCTTTCACTCTCTTCTTCTTCTTTACCTCTAAAGTCATCCTACAAACCATCCTATGCTGTCTAACAACACTCTCTCCTGCCACCACCTTACAGTCTCTGATTTATTTGAGCTTGCATCTCCTATAAAGAATGTAGTCCACTTGTGTGCACCTTCCTCCACTCTTATATGTTACCCTGTGCTGGTCCCTTTTCTTAAAGTAGGTATTCACCACAGCTATTTCCATCCTTTTTGCAAAATCAACTACCATCTGTCCTTCCCCATTCCTATCCTTGATACCATACAGTAGTGTTCAGAATAATAGTAGTGCTATGTGACTAAAAAGATTAATCCAGGTTTTGAGTATATTTTTTACTGTTACATGGGAAACAAGGTGCCAGTAGATTCAGTAGATTCTCACAAATCCAACAAGACAAAGCATTCATGATATGCACACACTTAAGGCTATGAAATTGGGCAATTAGTAAAAAAAAAGTAGAAAAGGGGGTGTTCACAATAATAGTAGCATCTGCTATTGACGCTACAAACTCAAAACTATTATGTCAAACTGCTTTTTTATCAATCCTGTGAATCACTAAACTAGTATTTAGTTGTATAACCACAGTTTTTCATGATTTCTTCACATCTGCATGGCATTAATTTTGTTGGTTTGGAACCAAGATTTTGCTCATTTACTAGTGTGCTTGGGGTCATTGTCTTGTTGAAACACCCATTTCAAGGGCATGTCCTCTTCAGCATAAGGCAACATGACCTCTTCAAGTATTTTGACATATCCAAACTGATCCATGATACCTGGTATGCGATATATAGGCCCAACACCATAGTAGGAGAAACATGCCCATATCATGATGCTTGCACCAAATCAAATCAAATCAATTTCATTTATATAGCGCCAAATCACAACAAACAGTTGCCCCAAGGCACTTTATATTGTAAGGTAAAGCCATACAACAATTACAGAAAAACTCCAACTGTCAAAACGACCCCCTGTGAGCAAGCACTTGGCAACAGTGGGAAGGAAAAACTCCCTTTTAACAGGAAGAAACCTCCAGCAGAACCAGGCTCAGGGAGGGGCAGTCTTCTGCTGGGACTGGTTGGGGCTGAGGGAGAGAACCAGGAAAAAGACATGCTGTGGAGGGGAGCAGAGATCAATCACTAATGATTAAATGCAGAGTGGTGCATACAGAGCAAAAAGAGAAAGAAACACTCAGTGCATCATGGGAACCCCCCAGCAGTCTAAGTCTATAGCAGCATAACTAAGGGATGGCTCAGGGTCACCTGATCCAGCCCTAACTATAAGCTTTAGCAAAAAGGAAAGTTTTAAGCCTAATCTTAAAAGTAGAGAGGGTGTCTGTCTCCCTGATCTGAATTGGGAGCTGGTTCCACAGGAGAGGAGCCTGAAAGCTGAAGGCTCTGCCTCCCATTCTACTCTTACAAACCCTAGGAACTACAAGTAAGCCTGCAGTCTGAGAGCGAAGCGCTCTATTGGGGTGATATGGTACTATGAGGTCCCTAAGATAAGATGGGACCTGATTATTCAAAACCTTATAAGTAAGAAGAAGAATTTTAAATTCTATTCTAGAATTAACAGGAAGCCAATGAAGAGAGGCCAATATGGGTGAGATATGCTCTCTCCTTCTAGTCCCCGTCAGTACTCTAGCTGCAGCATTTTGAATTAACTGAAGGCTTTTTAGGGAACTTTTAGGACAACCTGATAATAATGAATTACAATAGTCCAGCCTAGAGGAAATAAATGCATGAATTAGTTTTTCAGCATCACTCTGAGACAAGACCTTTCTGATTTTAGAGATATTGCGTAAATGCAAAAAAGCAGTCCTACATATTTGTTTAATATGCACATTGAATGACATATCCTGATCAAAAATGACTCCAAGATTTCTCACAGTCAATCAATCAACTTTTTTCTTGTATAGCGCCAAATCACAACAAACAGTTGCCCCAAGGCGCTCCACATTGCAAGGCAAGGCCATACAATAATTATGAAACACAGTCTACGTCTAAAGCAACATAACCAAGGGATGGTCCAGGGTCACCCGATCCAGCCCTAACTATAAGCCTTAGCGAAAAGGAAAGTTTTAAGCCTAATCTTAAAAGTAGAGAGGGTATCTGTCTCCCTGATCTGAATTGGGAGCTGGTTCCACAGGAGAGGAGCCTGAAAGCTGAAGGCTCTGCCTCCCATTCTACTCTTACAAACCCTAGGAACTACAAGTAAGCCCGCAGTCTGAGAGCGAAGCGCTCTAATGGGGTAATATGGTACTATGAGGTCCCTAAGATAAGATGGGACCTGATTATTCAAAACCTTATAAGTAAGAAGAAGAATTTTAAATTCTATTCTAGCATTAACAGGAAGCCAATGAAGGGAGGCCAACACGGGTGAGATATGCTCTCTCCTGCTAGTCCCCGTCAGTACTCTAGCTGCAGCATTCTGAACCAACTGAAGGCTTTTTAGGGAACTTTTAGGACAACCTGATAATAATGAATTACAATAGTCCAGCCTAGAGGAAACAAATGCATGAATTAGTTTTTCAGCATCACTCTGAGACAAGACCTTTCTGATTTTAGAGATATTGCGTAAATGCAAAAAGGCAGTCCTACATATTTGTTTAATATGCGCTTTGAATGACATATCCTGATCAAAAATAACTCCAAGATTTCTCACAGTATTACTAGAGATCAGGGAAATGCCATCCAGAGTAACGATCTGGTTAGACACCATGCTTCTAAGATTTGTGGGGCCAAGTACAATAACTTCAGTTTTATCTGAGTTTAAAAGCAGGAAATTAGAGGTCATCCATGTCTTTATGTCTGTAAGACAATCCTGCAGTTTAGCTAATTGGTGCGTATCCTCTGGCTTCATGGATAGATAAAGCTGGGTATCATCTGCGTAACAATGAAAATTTAAGCAATACCGTCTAATAATACTGCCCAAGGGAAGCATGTATAAAGTGAATAAAATTGGTCCTAGCACAGAACCTTGTGGAACTCCATAATTAACTTTAGTCTGTGAAGAAGATTCCCCATTTACATGAACAAACTGTAATCTATTAGACAAATATGATTCAAACCACCGCAGCGCAATGCCTTTAATACCTATGACATGCTCTAATCTCTGTAATAAAATTTTATGGTCAACAGTATCAAAAGCAGCACTGAGGTCCAACAGAACAAGCACAGAGATAAGTCCACTGTCCGAAGCCATAAGAAGATCATTTGTAACCTTCACTAATGCTGTTTCTGTACTATGATGAATTCTAAAACCTGACTGAAACTCTTCAAATAGACCATTCCTCTGCAGGTGATCAGTTAGCTGTTTTACAACTACCCTCTCAAGAATCTTTGAGAGAAAAGGAAGGTTGGAGATTGGCCTATAATTAGCTAAGATAGCTGGGTCAAGTGATGGCTTTTTAAGTAATGGTTTAATTACTGCCACCTTAAAGGCCTGTGGTACATAACCAACTAACAAAGATAGATTGATCATATTTAAGATTGAAGCATTAAATAATGGTAGGACTTCCTTGAGCAGCCTGGCAGGAATGGGGTCTAATAAGCATGTTGATGGTTTGGATGAAGTAACTAATGAAAATAACTCAGACAGAACAATCGGAGAGAAAGAGTCTAACCAAATACCGGCATCACTGAAAGCAGCCAAAGATAACGATACATCTTTGGGATGGTTATGAGTATTTTTTTCTCTAATAGTCAAAATTTTGTTAGCAAAGAAAGTCATGAAGTCATTACTAGTTAAAGTTAATGGAATACTCAGCTCAATAGAGCTCTGACTCTTTGTCAGCCTGGCTACAGTGCTGAAAAGAAACCTGGGGTTGTTCTTATTTTCTTCAATTAGTGATGAGTAGAAAGATGTCCTAGCTTCACGAAGGGCTTTCTTATAGAGCAACAAACTCTTTTTCCAGGCTAAGTGAAGATCTTCTAAATTAGTGAGACGCCATTTCCTCTCCAACTTACGGGTTATCTGCTTTAAGCTACGAGTTTGTGAGTTATACCACGGAGTCAGACACTTCTGATTTAAAGCTCTCTTTTTCAGAGGAGCTACAGCATCCAAAGTTGTCTTCAATGAGGATGTAAAACTATTGACAAGATACTCTAACTCCCTTACAGAGTTTAGGTAGCTACTCTGCTCTGTGTTGGTATATGACATTAGAGAACATAAAGAAGGAATCATATCCTTAAACCTAGTTACAGCGCTTTCTGAAAGACTTCTAGTGTAATGAAACTTATTCCCCACTGCAGGGTAGTCCATCAGGGTAAATGTAAATGTTATTAAAAAATGATCAGACAAAAGGGAGTTTTCAGGGAATACTGTTAAGTCTTCTATTTCCATACCATAAGTCAGAACAAGATCTAAAATATGATTAAAGTGGTGGGTGGACTCATTTACTTTTTGAGCAAAGCCGATAGAGTCTAATAATAGATTAAATGAAGTGTTGAGGCTGTCATTCTCAGCATCTGTGTGGATGTTAAAATCGCCCACTATAATTATCTTATCTGAGCTAAGCACTAAGTCAGACAAAAGGTCTGAAAATTCACAGAGAAACTCACAGTAACGACCAGGTGGACGATAGATAATAACAAATAAAACTGGTTTTTGGGACTTCCAATTTGGATGGACAAGACTAAGATACAAGCTTTCAAATGAATTAAAGCTCTGTCTAGGTTTTTGATTAATTAATAAGCTGGAATGGAAGATTGCTGCTAATCCTCCGCCCCGGCCCGTGCTACGAGCATTCTGACAGTTAGTGTGACTCGGGGGTGTTGAATCATTTAAACTAACATATTCATCCTGCTGTAACCAAGTTTCTGTTAGGCAGAATAAATCAATACGTTGATCAATTATTATATCATTTACCAACAGGGACTTAGAAGAAAGAGACCTAATGTTTAATAGACCACATTTAACTGTTTTAGTCTGTGGTGCAATTGAAGGTGCTATATTATTTTTTCTTTTTGAATTTTTATGCTTAAATAGATTTTTGCTGGTTATTGGTGGTCTGGGAGCAGGCACCGTCTCTACGGGGATGGGGTAATGAGGGGATGGCAGGGGGAGAGAAGCTGCAGAGAGGTGTGTAAGACCACAGCTCTGCCTCCTGGTCCCAACGCTAGACAGTCACAGTTTGGAGGATCCCAAAAAATTGGCCAGATTTCTAGAAATGAGAGCTGCTCCCTCTAAAGTGGGATGGATGCCGTCTCTCCTAACAAGACCAGGTTTTCCCCAGAAGCTTTGCCAATTATCAATGAAGCCCACCTCATTTTTTGGACACCACTCAGACAGCCAGCAATTCAAGGAGAACATGCGGCTAAACATGTCACTCCCGGTCTGATTGGGGAGGGGCCCAGAGAAAACAACAGAGTCCGACATTGTTTTTGCAAAGTTACACACCGATTCAATGTTAATTTTAGTGACCTCCGATTGGCGTAACCGAGTGTCATTACTGCCGACGTGAATTACAATCTTACCAAATTTACGCTTAGCCTTAGCCAGCAATTTCAAATGTCCTTCGATGTCGCCTGCTCTGGCCCCCGGAAGACAATTGACAATGGTTGCTGGTGTCGCTAACTTCACATTTCTCAAAACAGAGTCGCCAATAACCAGAGTTTGATCCTCGGCGAGTGTATCGTCGAGTGGGGAAAAACGGTTAGAGATGTGAACGGGTTGACGGTGTACACGGGGCTTCTGTTTAGGGCTACGCTTCCTCCTCACAGTCACCCAGTCAGCCTGCCTTCCCGACTGCACGGGGTCTGCCAGGGGGGAACTAACGGCGGCTAAGCTACCTTGGTCCGCACCGACTACAGGGGCCTGGCTAGCTGTAGAATTTTCCATGGTGCGGAGCCGAGCCTCCAATTCGTCCAGCCTGGCCTCCAAAGCTACGAATAAGCTGCACTTATTACATGTATCGTTACTGCTAAAAGAGGCCGAGGAATAACTAAACATTTCACACCCAGAGCAGAAAAGTACGGGAGAGACAGGAGAAGCCGCCATGCTAAAACGGCTAAGAGCTAGTAGCTACGCTAAGCTAGCGGATTCCCAAACAGGGAATCCGACACTAGACAGGCTGTGGAGCAGCACAGGTAACGCACGACAACAGTGCTAAAATAAAATAAAAATCCACTAGACAGGCTGTGGAGCAGCACAGGTAACGCACAACAGTGCTAAAAAATAAAATAAAATAAAAATAAAAATCCACTGGACAGGCTGTGGAGCAGCACAGGTAACGCACGACAACAGTGCTAAAACAAAATAGAAATCCACTAGACAGGCTGTGGAGCAGCACAGGTAACGCACAACAACAGTGCTAAAACAAAATAAAAATCCACTAGACAGGCTGTGGAGCAGCACAGGTAATGCACAACAACAGTGCTAAAACAAAATAAAAATCCACTGGACAGGCTGTGGAGCAGCACAGGTAATGCACAACAACAGTGCTAAAACAAAATAAAAATCCACTAGACAGGCTGTGGAGCAGCACAGGTAATGCACAACAACAGTGCTAAAACAAAATAAAAATCCACTGGACAGGCTGTGGAGCAGCACAGGTAATGCACAACAACAGTGCTAAAACAAAATAAAAATCCACTAGACAGGCTGTGGAGCAGCACAGGTAATGCACGACAACAGTGCTAAAACAAAATAAAAATCCACTAGACAGGCTGTGGAGCAGCACAGGTAATGCACAACAACAGTGCTAAAACAAAATAAAAATCCACTGGACAGGCTGTGGAGCAGCACAGGTAACGCACAACAACAGTGCTAAAAACTAAAATAAAATAAAAATAAAAATCCACTGGACAGGCTGTGGAGCAGCACAGGTAACGCACGACAACAGCGCTAAATAAAAATCCACTGGACAGGCTGTGGAGCAGCACAGGTAACGCACGACAACAGTGGTAAAAAATAAAATAAAAATCCACTGGACAGGCTGTGGAGCAGCACAGGTAACGCACGACAACAGTGCTAAAAAAAAATAAAAAAAAAAATAAAAAAATAAAATAAAATAATAAAATAAAAATCCACTGGACAGGCTGTGGAGCAGCACAGGTAACACACGACAACAGTGGTAAAAAATAAAATAAAAATCCACTGAACAGGCTGTGGAGCAGCACAGGTAACACACGACAACAGCGCTAAAAAAAAAAAAAAAAAAATCCACTGAACAGGCTGTGGAGCAGCACAGGTAACGCACGACAACAGCGCCAAAAAATAAAATAAAAATCCACTGAACAGGCTGTGGAGCAGCACAGGTAACACACGACAACAGTGGTAAAAAATAAAATAAAAATCCACTGGACAGGCTGTGGAGCAGCACAGGTAACACACGACAACAGTGGTAAAAAATAAAATAAAATCCACTGGACAGGCTGTGGAGCAGCACAGGTAACACACGACAACAGTGGTAAAAAATAAAATAAAAATCCACTGGACAGGCTGTGGAGCAGCACAGGTAACACACGACAACAGTGGTAAAAAATAAAATAAAAATCCACTGGACAGGCTGTGGAGCAGCACAGGTAACACACGACAACAGTGGTAAAAAATAAAATAAAAATCCACTGGACAGGCTGTGGAGCAGCACAGGTAACACACGACAACAGTGGTAAAAATAAAATAAAAATCCACTGGACAGGCTGTGGAGCAGCACAGGTAACACACGACAACAGTGGTAAAAAATAAAATAAAAATCCACTGGACAGGCTGTGGAGCAGCACAGGTAACACACGACAACAGTGGTAAAAATAAAATAAAAATCCACTGAACAGGCTGTGGAGCAGCACAGGTAACACATGACAACAGTGCTAAAAAAAAAAAAAAAAAAAATCCACTGAACAGGCTGTGGAGCAGCACAGGTAACGCACGACAACAGCGCCAAAAAATAAAATAAAAATCCACTGAACAGGCTGTGGAGCAGCACAGGTAACACACGACAACAGTGGTAAAAAATAAAATAAAATCCACTGGACAGGCTGTGGAGCAGCACAGGTAACACACGACAACAGTGGTAAAAAATAAAATAAAAATCCACTGGACAGGCTGTGGAGCAGCACAGGTAACACACGACAACAGTGGTAAAAAATAAAATAAAAATCCACTGGACAGGCTGTGGAGCAGCACAGGTAACACACGACAACAGTGGTAAAAAATAAAATAAAAATCCACTGAACAGGCTGTGGAGCAGCACAGGTAACACATGACAACAGTGCTAAAAAAAAAAAAAAAAAAATCCACTGAACAGGCTGTGGAGCAGCACAGGTAACGCACGACAACAGCGCCAAAAAATAAAATAAAAATCCACTGAACAGGCTGTGGAGCAGCACAGGTAACACACGACAACAGTGGTAAAAAATAAAATAAAAATCCACTGGACAGGCTGTGGAGCAGCACAGGTAACACACGACAACAGTGGTAAAAAATAAAATAAAAATCCACTGGACAGGCTGTGGAGCAGCACAGGTAACACACGACAACAGTGGTAAAAAATAAAATAAAAATCCACTGGACAGGCTGTGGAGCAGCACAGGTAACACACGACAACAGTGGTAAAAAATAAAATAAAAATCCACTGGACAGGCTGTGGAGCAGCACAGGTAACACACGACAACAGTGGTAAAAAATAAAATAAAAATCCACTGGACAGGCTGTGGAGCAGCACAGGTAACACACGACAACAGTGGTAAAAAATAAAATAAAAATCCACTGGACAGGCTGTGGAGCAGCACAGGTAACACACGACAACAGCGCCAAAAAATAAAATAAAAATCCACTGGACAGGCTGTGGAGCAGCACAGGTAACACACGACAACAGTGGTAAAAAATAAAATAAAAATCCACTGGACAGGCTGTGGAGCAGCACAGGTAACACACGACAACAGTGGTAAAAAATAAAATAAAAATCCACTGGACAGGCTGTGGAGCAGCACAGGTAACGCACGACAACAGCGCCAAAAAATAAAATAAAAATCCACTGGACAGGCTGTGGAGCAGCACAGGTAACGCACGACAACAGTGCTAAAATAAAATAAAAATCCACTAGGCAGGCTGTGGAGCAGCACGACAACAGTGCTAAAAAATAAAATAAAAATAAAAACGAAAGCGTTAGCAAGCTAGTTAGCTTGCCAACGCTGATGAAGGTTAGCTGATAAAAGAGCTCCGTCGCGATGCTTCGACCGTTAGAGGTCTTCTTTAGGCGTTGGAGCACGGTAAAAAAGTAAAAAAAAGTAAAAAAGTCTTGAAAAAGACTGTTTTACTAGAGGTCAGGGTAATGCCATCCAGAGTAAGGATCTGGTTAGACACCATGTTTCTAAGATTTGTGGGGCCAAGTACAATAACTTCAGTTTTATCTGAGTTTAAAAGCAGGAAATTAGAGGTCATCCACGTCTTTATGTCTGTAAGACAATCCTGCAGTTTAGCTAATTGGTGTGTTTCCTCTGGCTTCATGGATAGATAAAGCTGGGTATCATCTGCGTAACAATGAAAATTTAAGCAATGCTGTCTAATAATACTGCCTAAGGGAAGCATGTATAAAGTGAATAAAATTGGTCCTAGCACAGAACCTTGTGGAACTCCATAATTAACCTTAGTCTGTGAAGAAGATTCCCCATTTACATGAACAAATTGTAATCTATTAGATAAACATAAAATAAAATTTTATGGTCAACAGTATCAAAAGCAGCACTGAGGTCTAACAGAACAAGCACAGAGATGAGTCCACTGTCTGAGGCCATAAGAAGATCATTTGTAACCTTCACTATGATGAATTCTAAACCCTTACTGAAACTCTTCAAATAGACCATTCCTCTGCAGATGATCAGTTAGCTGTTTTACAACTACCCTTTCAAGAATTTTTGAGAGAAAAGGAAGGTTGGAGATTGGCCTATAATTAGCTAAGATAGCTGGATCAAGTGATGGCTTTTTAAGTAATGGTTTAATTACTGCCACCTTAAAAGCCTGTGGTACCACCATGCTTCACTGTCTTCACTGTGAACTGTGGCTTGAATTCAGAGTTTGGGGGTCGTCTCACAAACTGTCTGCGGCCCTTGGACCCAAAAAGAACAATTTTACTCTCATCAGTCCACAAAATATTCCTCCATTTCTCTTTAGGCCAGTTGATGTGTTCTTTGGCAAATTGTAACCTCTTCTGCACGTCTTATTTAACAGAGGGACTTTGTGGGGGATTCTTGGAAATAAATTAGCTTCACACAGGCCTCTTCTAACTGTCACAGCACTTACAGGTAACTCCAGACTGTCTTTGATCATCCTGGAGCTGATCAATGGGTGAGCCTTTGCCATTCTGGTTATTCTTCTATCCATTTTGATGGTTGTTTTCCGTTTTCGTCTCTGGTTTTTTGTCCATTTAAAGCATTGGAGATCATTGTAGATGAACAGCCTATAAGTTTTTGCACCTGCGTATAAGTTTTCCCCTCTGCAATCAACCTTTTAATCAAACTATGCTGTTCTTCTGAACAATGTCTTGAACGTCCCATTTTCCTCAGGCTTTCAAAGAGAAAAGCATGTTCAACAGGTGCTGGCTTCATCCTTAAATAGGGGACACCTGATTCACACCTGTTTGTTCCACAAAACTGACAAACTCACTGACTGAATGCCACACTACTATTATTGTGAACACCCCCTTTTCTACTTTTTTTTTACTAATAGCCCAATTTCATAGCCTTAAGAGTGTGCATATCATGAATGCTTGGTCTTGTTGGATTTGTGAGAATCTACTGAATCTACTGGTACCTTGTTTCCCATGTAACAATAAGAAATATACTCAAAACCTGGATTAATCTTTTTAGTCACATAGCACTACTATTATTCTGAACACTACTGTATCTACCCATTACTTCCTCATCACCTCTGTTCCCTTCACCAACATGCCCAATTGAAGTCTGCTCCTATCACCACTCTTTCATGCTTGGGTTCACTCTCCACCACCTCATCTAACACACTCCAGAAATCTTCTTTCTCCTTCATCTCACAACCTACCTGTGGGGCATATGCACTGATGATATTCATCATCACCCCTTCAATTTCCAACTTCACACTCATCACCCTGTCAGACACTCGCTTAACCTCCAACACACTTTTACCATACTCTTCCTTTAAAATGACCCCAACACCATTTCTCTTCCTGTCCTCACCATGGTACAACAACTTGTACCCACCCCCCAATGCTCCTGCTCTTGCTTCCCTTCCACTTGGTCTCTTGCACACACAATATGTCTACCTTTCTCCTCTCCATCATATCAGCCAGCTCTCTCCCTTTACCAGTCATACTACCAACATTCAAAGTCCCCACTCTCATTTCCACCCTTCTAGTTTTCTTCTTCTCCCGCTGTTGGTGGAAACGTTCTCCTCCTCTTCGTCACCTTTACCCAGCAGTAGCCCAATTTCCACACGCACCCTGTTCGGCAACAGCACCGGTGGTGGACGTTGTTAACCCGGGCCACAACCGATTTGGTATGGAAATTCGATTCTGAGTCTGCATAGTTGGGTTGGCTTGTTTTACGCCACATGCCCTTCCTGACGCAACCCTTGTCATTTATCCGGGCTTGGGACTGGCACTCAGAATGTACTGGCTGCACACCCCATGTGGCTGAGTTGGTCAGTTTGTCATTATGCCAATTTTTATCATCTGTTGAAAATTTTGCAATAAACTGCTCAGATTTTATTTAATTTTCTTAAAATGTCCAATCTTACTGTGTAAGTGAACATTCTGGTGCAGATCTGCATGTGGATCCTGGTTTTGTGGAGATAAACAGAATTGGAACTGGGCCTCATTGCACAATTAAAAACAAAACAAAACCCTAAAACCTAAGATGAACCCAGAATCCAAGTCCAGATCCAAATCAGCACCAGAATTTATGTTTTGTCTCTTAATAATTTTTTTTTGCAGCTGGTTTTGTGGAGATCATCTGAAAACACTTTGATTTTATATATATATATATATATATATAATCAAATAAAGCTTTGACCGATACATAAAAGGAAACAAAAATATTTCTGAATCCACATCCAAATGTCAGAGTTGAACAGGTTCTTTGTTCTTCTTTAAGATAAAACTGGTCCTTTTACTGATTTAACTGATGGTGGATGAGCTCTTGAGTAAGTCCTGCCAACATTTCTGAAAATGGAAAGAAAAGTCTCCCTTTAATTCTGAAATAACAGAACAATTTCCTGTCCCCCTGTGTGTGTGTGTGTGTGTGTGTGTGTGTGTGTGTGTGTGTGTGTGTGTGTGTGTGTGTGTGTGTGTGTGTGTGTGTGTGTGTGTCTTAGTGTCTGCGCGCTGCAAGGTCACGTCTGCTCATTACTACGACGGCCTGCTGAAGAAATGTGTGAGCTGTGCCGACATCTGCGGACGCCATCCTGCAGAATGTTCACCGCACTGTAACAGTGAGGGGCTACCGCACACACACACACACACACGCACGGTGAAACATCGACGCCCACCACGTCACCAACCAACTGGATGCTTTTGTGTTATTCGTATAGAGTAAAATACCTCCAATGTGCTCCCAATGAAGTTATCTGAATTCAAATACTTTCAAAATAAAAGCTCGAGGGTGTTCAGTGCAGGTTATAAAAGACAAAAGCAAAGGGGCTCAGGTGTAAAGGACAGCGGCCAGAACCTTGACTCATCCTGATCTCATGAGCTGGTGTCTCCTTTATTCCCAGAAAACATTCCGTCTTCGTTCCACTCCACATGCTCAGAGATTCTGGACTCTGCTGCCCCCTTTTGGCTGCAAATCCACTAAATCAAGATCTGACCCCTGGTTAAATGTCTCGACCCCGTGCCCTCAGGCATCGCTGCAGACAGGTGGAGAAGGTGGAAAAAGGACAAACTACAGGCACCTCTGGGTGTTCTGAGGGACAGTCTATCAGAAGGCTGAAGCTCATTATCTGTCTCATATTATGTCCAGCAGTTGTCCTCGTCCCAGAGTGTTATTTCAGACTATAAACTCAGTTGTAAACCCATGACCCTCTGTTTTGACGGACGCTACAACCACGACCTGTGAGCCGTTTCTTCAGTTGTTTTTTTACTGGCAGAGACTCATAAGTCAGACAGAAAGCTGATCAGAAAGGTATTGATCTGTCTCTCTCGTGCACATTCTCCTGTGCTTGAGCACTTTGAGTCCGTCTCTTTCGTCCCTCAGTGAGGTCCAGAAACACACCGTACCCACTAGCTTGTCCTTTAGATGTTGTTCCAGCTAAAGTGCTGAAAGAGGTTTTTAATCCTGTCCGGTGTCCTGACTCCTATTAACTCCTGTTAACTCCTGTTAACTCAGGGTCTGTTCCAGCTGATTTTAAATGCACTGTGATTTGACCCCACCATAAAAAACCTCACCTGGACTTTTCAGTTTGGTCAAATATTAGACCCGTGTCACATCTGCCATTTCTCTCGAAGGTTTTAGAAAAAGGTTGTTTTTTACAGTTCTAGTTATTTTTAGAAAACAATCACATCTTTGAAAAATTCCAGTATGGGTTTAGATCACGACACAGCACCGAGTCGGCACTTTTAAAAGTACATCATGACATCACTCGGTCTGAATCCTGCTGTGCTGGTTCTGTTGGACCTCACAGCAGCCTTTGACACTGTGGGTCACACAGTACGTGTTTTCCGGTTAGAGCACCTTACTGGCATTCATGGTACTGTGCTTAAGTGGTTTAAATCATATTTGGCTGAAAGGAGTGGTTATTGGTGACCTCCACTCATCAGTTGCTCCTCTTTGTTGTGGAGTGCCACAGGGTTCTATTCTTGGCTCTATTCTATTTTCTTTGCACATTATTCCATTGGGGTCAATTATAGCTGGGCACAATCTGTCCTTTCATTGTTATGCAGATGATCTGATAATCTATCTGCCTATGAGGACCAAAGGGAGTGATGCTTTGACTTCATTGTTTAATTGTATTCATGATGTAAATCAGTGTCTCTCCCAAAACATCCTTCACCTGAAGCTTCAGCTGTTTGAGGTTCGATCAACAGAAAAACTTTTTTTTTTCATCTTCTGGCTAAAGTAAAGTCCTTCCTCAGTCGACGTGATCGTCAGATGACTATTTCTGCTTTTATCAGCTCCAGACTTGATGACTGTAACACACGTCACGCTGGTTTAATTCACACCCAGTCTTCTCATGGACGGATCCAACTTGTGCAAAATGCTGCTGCTCCTTTTAATGGACACTTCCAGAAATGAGCATATTACTCCTGTACTTTCCTCACTTCACTAGCTTCTAGTTCATTGGACTCTTGCTTGCCTCTACTGGTGGTTGGCTCTCACTGCAGTATTGTATCACTTCCTGTTCCGGAGCACAGCGGTGTTTTTCTGTATCTGTTAGCTGTTTAATCTGTGCAGTTAGATTGATCTAGTTATCTAGATAACAATTTGTTTCACAGTGTAATCTTCACATGCCTTAACTAAAGCACTCTCTCTGCTGAATCACCTCTAAATTATTTACACATTATTCACTTTGTGTGTTTTTAGGAATCTGCTAGCTTAGCGCAGCTACTAGCTCTTAGCCGGTTTAGAATGGCGGCTTCTCCTGTCTCTCCCGCACTTTTCTGCTCTGGGTGTGAAATGTTTAGTTATTCCTAGCCAGGCCCCTGTAGTCGGTGCGGACCAAGGTAGCTTAGCCGCCATTAGTTTCCCTCTGGCAGATCCCGAGCAGCCGGGAAAGCAGGCCGACTGGGTGACTGTGAGGAGGAAGCGTAGCCCTAAACAGAAGCCCCGTGTACACCGCCAACCCGTTCACATTTCTAACCGTTTTTTCCCCACTCGACGACACACCTGCCGAGGATCAAACTCTGGTTATTGGCGACTCTGTTTTGCGAAATGTGAAGTTAGCGACACCAGCAACCATAGTCAATTGTCTTCTGGGGCCAGAGCAGGCGACATTGAAGGAAATTTGAAACTGCTGGCTAAGGCTAAGCGTAAATTGGTAAGATTGTAATTCACGTCGGCAGTAATGACACCCGGTTACGCCAATCGGAGGTCACTAAAATTAACATTGAATCGGTGTGTAACTTTGCAAAAACAATGTCGGACTCTGTAGTTTTCTCTGGGCCCCTCCCCAATCGGACCGGGAGTGACATGTTTAGCCGCATGTTCTCCTTGAATTGCTGGCTGTCTGAGTGGTGTCCAAAAAATGAGGTGGGCTTCATAGATAATTGGCAAAGCTTCTGGGGAAAACCTGGTCTTGTTAGGAGAGACGGCATCCATCCCACTTTGGATGGAGCAGCTCTCATTTCTAGAAATCTGGCCAATTTTCTTAAATCCTCCAAACCGTGACTATCCAGGGTTGGGACCAGGAAGCAGAGTTGTAGTCTTACACACCTCTCTGCAGCTTCTCTCCCCCTGCCATCCCCTCATTACCCCATCCCCGTAGAGACGGTGCCTGCTCCCAGACTACCAATAACCAGCAAAATCTATTTAAGCATAAAAATTCAAAAAGAAAAAATAATATAGCACCTTCAACTGCACCACAGACTAAAACAGTTAAATGTGGTCTATTAAACATTAGGTCTCTCTCTTCTAAGTCCCTGTTGGTAAATTATATAATAATTGATCAACATATTGATTTATTCTGCCTTACAGAAACCTGGTTACAGCAGGATGAATATGTTAGTTTAAATGAGTCAACACCCCCGAGTCACACTAACTGTCAGAATGCTCGTAGCACGGGCCGAGGAGGAGGATTAGCAGCAATCTTCCATTCCAGCTTATTAATTAATCAAAAACCCAGACAGAGCTTTAATTCATTTGAAAGCTTGACTCTTAGTCTTGTCCATCCAAATGGAAGTCCCAAAAACCAGTTTTATTTGTTATTATCTATCGTCCACCTGGTCGTTACTGTGAGTTTCTCTGTGAATTTTCAGACCTTTTGTCTGACTTAGTGCTTAGCTCAGATAAGATAATTATAGTGGGCGATTTTAACATCCACACAGATGCTGAGAATGACAGCCTATTATTATTATTATCTATTATTAGACTCTATTGGCTTTGCTCAAAATGTAAATGAGTCCACCCACCACTTTAATCATATCTTAGATCTTGTTCTGACTTATGGTATGGAAATAGAAGACCTTAACAGTATTCCCTGAAAACTCCCTTCTGTCTGATCATTTCTTAATAACATTTACATTTACTCTGATGGACTACCCAGCAGTGGGGAATAAGTTTCATTACACTAGAAGTCTTTCAGAAAGCGCCTGTAACTAGGTTTAAGGATATGATTCCTTCTTTATGTTCTCTAATGCCATATACCAACACAGTGCAGAGTAGCTACCTAAACTCTGTAAGTGAGATAGAGTATCTCGTCAATAGTTTTACATCCTCATTGAAGACAACTTTGGATGCTGTAGCTCCTCTGAAAAAGAGAGCTTTAAATCAGAAGTGCCTGACTCCGTGGTATAACTTACAAACTCGTAGCTTAAAGCAGATAACCCGTAAGTTGGAGAGGAAATGGCGTCTCACTAATTTAGAAGATCTTCACTTAGCCTGGAAAAAGAGTCTGTTGCTCTATAAAAAAGCCCTCCGTAAAGCTAGGACATCTTTCTACTCATCACTAATTGAAGAAAATAAGAACAACCCCAGGTTTCTTTTCAGCACTGTAGCAGGCTGACAAAGAGTCAGAGCTCTATTGAGCTGAGTATTCCATTAACTTTAACTAGTAATGACTTCATGACTTTCTTTGCTAACAAAATTTTAACTATTAGAGAAAAAATTACTCATAACCATCCCAAAGATGTATCGTTATCTTTGGCTGCTTTCAGTGATGCCGGTATTTGGTTAGACTCTTTCTCTCCGATTGTTCTGTCTGAGTTATTTTCATTAGTTACTTCATCCAAACCATCAACATGTTTATTAGACCCCATTCCTACCAGGCTGCTCAAGGAAGCCCTACCATTATTTAATGCTTCGATCTTAAATATGATCAATCTATCTTTATTAGTTGGCTATGTACCACAGGCTTTTAAGGTGGCAGTAATTAAACCATTACTTAAAAGCCATCACTTGACCCAGCTATCTTAGCTAATTATAGGCCAATCTCCAACCTTCCTTTTCTCTCAAAAATTCTTGAAAGGGTAGTTGTAAAACAGCTAACTGATCATCTGCAGAGGAATGGTCTATTTGAAGAGTTTCAGTCAGGTTTTAGAATTCATCATAGTACAGAAACAGCATTAGTGAAGGTTACAAATGATCTTATGGCCTCGGACAGTGGACTCATCTCTGTGCTTGTTCTGTTAGACCTCAGTGCTGCTTTGATACTGTTGACCATAAAATTTTATTACAGAGATTAGAGCATGCCATAGGTATTAAAGGCACTGCGCTGCTGTGGTTTGAATCATATTTGTCTAATAGATTACAATTTGTTCATGTAAATGGGGAATCTTTCTTCACAGACTAAAGTTAATTATGGAGTTCCACAAGGTTCTGTGCTAGGACCAATTTTATTCACTTTATACATGCTTCCCTTAGGCAGTATTATTAGACGGTATTGCTTAAATTTTCATTGTTACGCAGATGATACCCAGCTTTATCTATCCATGAAGCCAGAGGAAACACACCAATTAGCTAAACTGCAGGATTGTCTTACAGACATAAAGACAGTGGATGACCTCTAATTTCCTGCTTTTAAACTCAGATAAAACTGAAGTTATTGTACTTGGCCCCACAAATCTTAGAAACATGGTGTCTAACCAGATCCTTACTCTGGATGGCATTTCCCTGACCTCTAGTAATACTGTGAGAAATCTTGGAGTCATTTTTGATCAGGATATGTCATTCAAAGCGCATATTAAACAAATATGTAGGACTGCTTTTTTGCATTTACGCAATATCTCTAAAATCAGAAAGGTCTTGTCTCAGAGTGATGCTGAAAAACTAATTCATGCATTTATTTCCTCTAGGCTGGACTATTGTAATTCATTATTATCAGGTTGTCCTAAAGTTCCCTAAAAAGCCTTCAGTTAATTCAAATGCTGCAGCTAGAGTACTGACGGGGACTAGAGGAGAGAGCATATCTCACCCATATTGGCCTCTCTTCATTGGCTTCCTGTTAATTCTAGAATAGAATTTAAAATTCTTCTTCTTACTTATAAGGTTTTGAATAATCAGGTCCCATCTTATCTTAGGGACCTCGTAGTACCATATCACCCCAATAGAGCGCTTCGCTCTCAGACTGCAGGCTTACTTGTAGTTCCTAGGGTTTGTAAGAGTAGAATGGGAGGCAGAGCCTTCAGCTTTCAGGCTCCTCTCCTGTGGAACCAGCTCCCAATTCAGATCAGGGAGACAGACACCCTCTCTACTTTTAAGATTAGGCTTTAAAACTTTCCTTTTTGCTAAGCTTATAGTTAGGGCTGGATCAGGTGACCCTGAACCATCCCTTAGTTATGCTGCTATAGACGTAGACTGCTGGGGGGTTCCCATGATGCACTGTTTCTTTCTCTTTTGCTCTGTATGCACCACTCTGCATTTAATCATTAGTGATCGATCTCTGCTCCCCTCCACAGCATGTCTTTTTCCTGGTTCTCTCCCTCAGCCCCAACCAGTCCCAGCAGAAGACTGCCCCTCCCTGAGCCTGGTTCTGCTGGAGGTTTCTTCCTGTTAAAAGGGAGTTTTTCCTTCCCACTGTAGCCAAGTGCTTGCTCACAGGGGGTCGTTTTGACCATTGGGGTTTTACATAATTATTGTATGGCCTTGCCTTACAATATAAGTGCCTTGGGGCAACTGTTTGTTGTGATTTGGCGCTATATAAAAAAAATTGATTGATTGATTTTAGAATTGATTTTAAGATATTACTGTTTGTTTTTAAAGCTGTTAATGTTCTTACACCTTCGTACCTGTGTGAAGTTTTAAACTTTCCTCACTTACAGTCGGACATTACGGCATCTGGTCGACTTTACTTTAGATGTTCTGATTTCAAAATACAAAACTCTGAACCTAGACTGTGGAACAAAGTTACCTCCTTAAGACTTATTTATTCTAAGTGGCTTTTAACACCTGGTGGCACTGTGACGTGTTTTTATGTGCCTTTTAACTCTATTATATGCCTGTTTTTATTTTTTGTTAATTCTTGATCTTTGATTTTACCATCAAGCACGACATCAATAAATGTTGATTGATTGAAAATAATTTAAGACTGTTTGCTGGCAGTAATTTTGGCCAATTTATTAATTTTTATCTATTTTTTAAAAACCTGTTTGTGTGTGATAGCCCCACATTAGCGGGAGCACTGAGCTTCCAGATGTGACTGTACGAGTATTTCTAGTCAACAAAAGCATTTTAATTAAACATTTTAATTAAACCACAGGACAATCTGAGCATCGTAAACTGTTCATGACATTTTAGAGGCTACAGGAGCCACAGTGTTCCTCTGATCAACGTCTCCTGGTTGAAGTTTCCAGGCATATCGCAGATTCCAGAACGACCTTGGCCACCGACCCCTTTTAGACGACTCCACCGTTGCCCTCCACTTCCTGCTGTCCCTCAGCGTGGTGCTGCTGCTGTCCAGTTTGGTTCTGGCTTTGGTGGTCGTCCTAAAGAGTGGAAGAAGAAGAACAGAACCTCCAAACCAGAGACAAAGAGGGAGTGGTCCAGACCAGACAGGAAACACCACCTCCCAGGACGGAACTCTAAACGTGAGCAAGCACTCTATGTCAGTGAAACCACAGCGGTTGTCCAACATGTAATCTGTGTGTCTTTGTTTGTGCACAGTGTTTTCCAAGGATCCAGATGACACCAATCCCACTGAGGACCTGCGCCTGCGTCCACTGTTTCCCTGACCTGAAAGGATCAAGTCAGAACCACAGGCTGGCCACACAGAGACCTTTTCTCCTCCTACAACGAGGACGTCCTGCAGCGGGCGCAGGTCCAATCTCAAAGTCCCCATCAAGACTCAGGAGGGCACGTCCATGTCTGTGCTGGAGGTGCAGCAGGATGTCCGCGTCTCTCCACAAGTGGACCCAAACCAACGCGTCCAGCAATGAGCTCATTTAGCGGTTTTACCTTCAGAAAAAACAAAACTGTCAAACATAAAATTCAGGATGTGAAACTGAGGAAAATATTAAAATGTCCAGAAAGAAAAAAAAAAAGAATCAACAGAAGTCTTAAAAAAAAGAAGCTGCTTTTAGAAATTTACACTTAAATTGTTCTAAAGTTGCAATGATTAAATACCCAAATTCTAAAATTTGAGTTGAGATGTGGACAAAATGAGGACATGATTCTGGGCTTTGAGAAATAATGACTGGACCCCCCCCGATTTTAAGCCCTGGTCACACGGCACTAATGAAGGACACTGAAGCCTAAACGAAACAAAATTCTGGACTTATGTTGACATCGTTTAACTGCTGTCTAGCTTCGTTTCTGTAGCTGGCGCTTCGTCAACCTAAATTTGTTCGTATTCCGTTTTGCTTTCTGTCTTGATGGTTCCTCATCGTTTGTGTAGTTCTCGTACAGTCAGCGTTCCATTTGACTCTCGTTTAACCTCCCAAGTCTGATGTCTTGCATGAACATTGACAATACCTGAACGGATCAATAACTGAAGATCCAATTACCTGAGCGTGACTCGTCCATGTGTGGGACAAAAAGCAACGTTTTCATACAGAAAGGACAGTGGCAAGAACGTTTTATCAACTACTTTAACTATTTACACACGCATGCATGTGCGTGCTCACGTTGTTGTAGTGAAGACAGACCTGTTGTCAAGACAACTAACTCTGGCAGCTGCAAAGTGTCAAGGTCGCCGTTCGCTTCGTTTTCTTTTGTTACTTTGTCTTTTACAGTAGTGTTCAGATAGACTGGGAGACCTGGGAACAGCTCGCACCCAACCAGGACACTTGGCGTCATGCCATATTAACTGGAATAAAACATGCTGAGCTACAAAGAAGAACTTGCAATGAAGAGAAGAGGCAACGAAGGAAAGAAGTCGTCCAAACTAGGGGCACAGACCATCGTCTCTCGAGACGGAAGGAGCCAACAATCAGAATAATAGTAGTGCTATGTGACTAAAAAGATGAATCCAGGTTTTGAGTATATTTCTTATTGTTACATGGGAAACAAGGTACCAGTAGATTCAGTAGATTCTCACAAATCCAACAAGACCAAGCATTCATGATATGCACACTCTTAAGGCTATGAAATTGGGCTATTAGTAAAAAAAAAGTAGAAAAGGGGGTGTTCACAATAATAGTAGTCTGCTGTTGACGCTACAAACTCAAAACTATTATGTTAAAACTGCTTTTTTTTAGCAATCCTGTGAATCACTAAACTAGTATTTAGTTGTAGAGTAGAGAAGCTTGAATTTTCGACTGGACTGGGTTGCTTGACGCGAAGACGTTTCGCTTCAAATTGCAGAAGCTTTCTCAGGTAAAATTCTTGCTCTGGAAGTCTGACTTCTGTCTGACTCTTGTAGAAAAGAATAAACCAGAAGCCAACAAAAGCTGGAGTTTTAAACCTAACCAGACCCCTCCTACTGAGAGGCAGACTGCTATAGGCTAGTGACTAAACAATAGCTCTAATTAGCAACTATTGTGCTCTAGTTAGCACACCTAATGACAGGGCAGCTGTCCTCTAATGATGGGATGGATGCCTTTCTGATGGCTCCCTTGATGACTCTCCTGATGTGAATGACTCATTACCATGAACAAAAGACTGAAACTGCTTTGACCTGAGTACCCCATTGTAAACAGGGGATAAAGTGTGTCTCAGACCCCCTCCCTGATTAAGGCTGGGTTTCAACTGTTTCACAAAGAATGCTTCCTTGACCCCTCTCTCTCAAACCATTTCTTCTCTCTGGCTATATTTTAACTTCCTTGTCCTCAAACGTGTGGTTAGTGTCTTTAAGGTGGACATGAACTGCAGACTGAGGTCCACTGGCGCCCTCTCTGCAGTGCTGGTATAGCCTTTTGTGTAAAGGTTGCTTAGTCTCACCTATGTAGTGTCTGTTACAGTTTTCCTGACATCTGATAGAATACACTACATTGCTCTGTTTGTAACTAGGGATCCTGTCCTTAGGGTGAACTAATGTCTGTCTCAAGGTGTTAACTGGTTTAAAGTAAACTGGGATTTTGTGCTGTCTGAAGATCCTCTGTAGTTTTTCCCCTACTCCTGCTAAATAAGGGCGAGACACTCTTCTTCTTGTCTCCGTCTCCTGTCTATCTGGTCTTTTTGTTCTCTGGGACTTCTGCACTTTGTCCAGGGACCATCGTGGGTACCCACATACTGTGAGGGCTTTCCGGACATGTTGTTCTTTAGCCCTTCCCTCTGCAGTTGTGGGCACCTGTAAGGCTCTGTGTTGAAGAGTCCTGATCACCCCGAGCTTGTGTTCAAGGGGTGGTTTGAGCCAAAGAGCAGATATTGGTCAGTGCGAGTGGGTTTTCTGTAAACCTCTGTCTGGAGCTGCCTGTTCTCTCCAATCGTAACATCACAGTCCAAGAAGGCTAAATGGTTGTTTCTGGCATCCTCATGTGTGAATTTGATATTGGCGTCCACCGAGTTGATGTGTTCTGTAAAGTCCTCAACCTCCTGTTGCTTGATTTTAACCCATGTGTCATCAACATATCTGAACCAGTGACTGGGAGAGATGCCCGTGAAAGATTTCAAGGCTGTCTTCTCCACTCGCTCCATGTACAGATTGGCCACAATGGGGGATACCGGAGACCCCATCGCACATCCATGAATCTGTCTGTAGTAATTCCCCCTAAACAGGAAATACATGGTGTTGAGACAGATCTCCAAGATCTCCCTTAGATCTTTAGAAATTAGTTCACCCTAAGGACATGATCCCTAGTTACAAACAGAGCAATGTAGTGTATTCTATCAGATGTCAGGAAAACTGTAACGAACACTACATAGGTGAAACGAAGCAACCTTTACACAAAAGGCTATACCAGCACCGCAGAGAGGGCACCAGTGGACCTCAGTCTGTGGTTCATCTCCACCTTAAAGACACTAACCACACGTTTGAGGACAAGGAAGTTAAAATATTAGCCAGAGAGAAGAAATGGTTTGAGAGAAGTGTCCAGGAGGCATTCTTTGTGAAACATTTGAAACCCAGCCTTAACCGGGGAGGGGGTCTGAGACACACTTTATCCCCTGTTTACAATGGGGTACTCAGGTCAAAGGAGTTTCAGTCTTTCGTTCATGGTAATGAGTCATTCACGTCATCAAGGGAGCCATCAGAAAGGCATCCATCCCATCATTAGAGGGACAGCTGTCCTGTCATTAGGTGTGCTAACTACAGCACAATAGTTAGCCTCTCAGTAGGTTAGGTTAGGTTTAAAACTCCAGCTTTTGTTGGCTTCTGGTTTATTCTTCTCTACAAGAGTCAGACAGAAGTCAGACTTCCAGAGCAAGAATTTTAGCTGAGGAAGCTTCTGCGATTTGAAGCGAAACGTTCTCGCGTCAAGCAACCCAGTCCAGTCGAAGATTCAAGCTTCTCTACTATGGAAACCACCTGGACAAGTGAGAGCCTACACAGAATATTTAGTTGTATTACCACAGTTTTTCATGATTTCTTCACATCTGCGAGGCATTAATTTTGCTGGTTTGGAACCAAGATTTTGCTTGTTTACTAGTGTGCTTGGGGTCATTGTCTTGTTGAAACACCCATTTCAAGGGCATGACCTCTTCAAGTATTTTGACATATCCAAACTGATCCATGATACCTGGTATGTGATATATAGGCCCAACACCATAGTAGGAGAAACATGCCCATGTCATGATGCTTGCACCACCATGCTTCACTGTCTTCACTGTGAACTGTGGCTTGAATTCAGAGTTTGGGGGTCGTCTCACAAACTGTCTGCGGCCCTTGGACCCAAAAAGAACAATTTTACTCTCATCAGTCCACAAAATATTCCTCCATTTCTCTTTAGGCCAGTTGACGTGTTCTTTGGCAAATTGTAACCGATTCTGCACATGTCTTTTATTTAACAGAGGGACTTTGAGGGAGATTCTTGCAAATAAATTAGCTTCACACAGGTGTCTTCTAACTGTCACAGCACTTACAGGTAACTCCAGACTGTCTTTGATCATCCTGGAGCTGATCAATGGGTGAGCCTTTGCCATTCTGGTTATTCTTCTATCCATTTTGATGGTTGTTTTCCGTTTTCTTCCATGCGTGTTTTTTTTTTTTTTTTGTCCATTTTAAAGCATTGGAGATCATTATAGATGAACAGCCTATAATTTTTTGCACCTGCGTATAAGTTTTCCCCTCTCCAATCAACTTTTTAATCAAACTACGCTGTTCTTCTGAACAATATCTTGAACGTCCCATTTTCCTCAGGCTTTCAAAGAGAAAAGCATGTTCAACAGGTGCTGGCTTCATCCTTAAATAGGGGACACCTGATTCACACCTGTTTGTGCCACAAAACTGACAAACTCACTGACTGAATGCCACACTACTATTAATGTGAACACCCCTTTTCTACTTTTTTTTTTTTACTAAGAGCCCAATTTCATAGCCTTAAGAGTGTGCATATCATGAATGCTTGGTCTTGTTGGATTTGTGAGAATCTACTGAATCTACTGGTACCTTGTTTCCCATGTAACAATAAGAAATATACTCAAAACCTGGATTAATCTTTTTAGTCACATAGCACTACTATTATTCTGAACACTACTGTATGTGCTCTGCACTCACAGGCTTTTCGGTGATGGGAGACGTTCTGGCTCATTTGTCCACTTTTTCTCAATGATTTGTGGCTTTGTGACTTTTTTCCGTCGTTCAGCTAATGCCCTGTAACCGGGCCTTTCAATTATTTTCTGACATTTTATTAATCAAACAACTAAACAAGAAAATAATCCAAGATTAATTCAAGTTTTCCACTGCTGGCGTGCATACCATAGCCTTTTTTTTTCTTCTTTTGTTTAAATTTATATTGTAAATGTGTTGTGATTTCTACAGTATATTTTTCCTGTTTTGGCACAGGGAAAAAAAAAATTAAGGATCATAACAACCTCTCATATATTACATTATAATGTTAAAAAAAAAAAAAAACATTTCAAATAAAAATTCAGCAATCAACCCTCTTCATTTAATTATGCTATAAAACTATGCAAAAGCAAAACAAATTAAAACTAGCATTTGACCACATAAAATACAGATGATTGGTCTTTAATTCATTAAACTCTAGGAGGCGCACTTATGTGTGTATGAAATTCTAGTACGAGTCAGAGTTGGTTTATACCTTTAAAAATTTAATATAAGCAACAGGTTCATTGTTGTGTCCCACAGGAGCCTGAACTCAGGGTCCTTGAAATGGAGTGATAGCTCCACCTGATGGAAATTTACCTTTAATGCAGGTACAATAATTTTACCATGAGTGCTTGTATATAAAATTTTGACACTGTAGCAGTGATTTGCTGCCCCCCCACCCCATGAATTAACAGGGATGCTGGTAACTTGTTACTTATTAACATGTTACTCTAACCTGACTGCTGTCTTCAGTAAGTAAGTAAACTTTATTTATATAGCGCTTTTCACAGACAGGGGTCACAAAGCGCTTTACAAGGTAAAACAATAAAAATATACAGTAAAACACTCAGTACTAAAAGATTATTGGCCATGAAAAGCCTGTTTAAAAGGTAGAGTCTTTAGTTGCTTTTTGAACATCTCAACAGAGTCCAGGGATCGCAGGGACGGAGGGAGTTCGTTCCAGAGACAAGGCGCTACGGCTTTAAAAGATCGGTCTCCTCGAGTTTTAAAGGAGGTTCGAGGAACCATCAACAGGTTCTGACCTACAGATCTGAGGCTGCGGGCTGAGGTGTAGGGCTGAATCAAGTCAGCAATGTAATCAGGAGCCTGACCATGTAGAGCTCTAAAAGTCAAAACCAAGATTTTAAAATTAATTCTGGAGGCAACAGGGAGACAGTGGAGGGATTCCAAGATAGGCGTGATGTGGGCTCTCCTGTTGGTGCGGGTCAGAAGCCTCGCAGCAGAGTTCTGGACATACTGCAACCGATTTATCTCCTTCTTACCCAGGCAAGTGAACAGGCTGTTGCAATAGTCCAACCACGTGGAGACAAAGGCATGGATGATTTCCTCTAATTCTTTCTGTGACACCAATTGTTTAAGTTTGGCGATATTTCGCAGTTGAAAGAAGCAATTCTTCACAAGCTTGCTTGCGTGCTGAGCAAGAGACATTCCTTCATCGAAAATAATGCCAAGGTTTCTAAGGCTTGTTTTTGCCGTTAAGCCCAAGTCACCAAGGAGGCTCCTAATAACAGGAACAGCACTGTCAGGGGCAACAATAAGTGTCTCAGTTTTTCCAGAGTTCAGTTGCAGATGGTTTCCATTAAGCCACTTCTTCACCTGTGACAGGCAGTCAAATAAAGAGTTCAATTTGTGGACTTCTGAAATCTTAAAGGAACAGTACAGTTGTAAGTAACAGTAACAAGTAATCTAACATGCTGATATTCCCAAATGAGTAATCAGACTGAAGTTACTTCTCCAAGTCACTGTGCGCTTGTTTGTATTTTTATACAGTGTGAATCGGGGAGTGCCTGACCCGTCAATCGCAGCATTAAACCTGGCTCGTGGGCAGGGGGAAGGTTGGGGGTCCGGCTGTTTATGATGTGAGTCCTCAGAAACGGGAGGAAACTGGACCACGTCACACCGGCTTCCTCTGAGTCAAAGGTCAGGTTTTAAAATCTTACTGCTGGGCTAGAAAGCTCTGAATGGTCATGGACCAAAATACATGCTGGATTTATTAGTTCCCTACATAGTAAACTTTGCAAAAATCACCAGTGTTAAATTAACATCAACAGTGTTAAATTCAGACTGACGGTGTACAAATGGTCCCACACTGACCTCGTGTGGGACCATTTGTACACCGTCAGTGTGTTAACCAACTTTCTTTGTACAACAGGGTGGGCTGGTGCTCGGCCCTGACGCGCTGAAACACACACACACAAAATTATTATTTGCAATGAAATATCTGAATTAACAAAATGGTCAACCTTAGACAAATTACGCATTTACTTCCAAAAAAAAAAAAAAAGTGAAAAAAAATAGATAAATGATCAAAACAATGTTCCTTCTTGCACATCCTCATATGTTGTGCAACGTTTCACTAAAATCCAGCAACAAACACTGACTGACATTCACACAGCGTCCAAAAGGCGCCGGTGAAGACGAACAGAACAAACCTGCTTACAGATATAGATTTTATTTCATCTTTTTTTAATCACTGTGTCCAGTTCTTGCAGCAGTTACACATGGTGTGTGAGGAATGAGCGACCGGATCGCGGCAGCCTTCTTCCCGCTGCCACTCTGGAGCCGGATCCAGTCATAGAGATTAGAAAAGAGGTTTCACCATTTCTCTCTCTTACATACAAACTGTACATATATGTATACACATCCACATACATGACAGAGAGTGAAAGGAAAAAAAAAAACGAAAAAAAAAACCGGACCCAATCATACCGATATCCAGCTCAGACGGCATGCTGAACGCAAGTACTGATTCAGTACACGAACACACGTGACATACGCACGCGCACAACACACGTGCATACAAACAGGAACGCACAACACTTTTATTCTCCTCAGATATTCAAGAACGCCCGCCTCCCTTCACTGACACGTAAAAAATGCACAGAGTTAGAGCGACATGCGACTGACAGTTAACGCTGACCCACACACCCACAGTAAGGCTCCTCTTCAAAGTTCAGAAACTTTTTTTTTTCTTGCCATTTACCTGAAACAGCATCACAAGAAGGTACCGAGTGCATGAGAGCATTATGGCAACTGTTGGTGACAAAAAAAACCCAAAAAAAAAAAACAGCCAAGATTACCATGAAATAAACCCGGTACAACAATGACATTTATTGAAGTTGTAATATTAAGAGAAAAAAAAGACAACTGAAATTCCCAGCAGACCTGAATGAGTTCAGCAAATTAATTAAATTGTCATCTGTTCTGTTAATTGATACATTTCTTGGGTCCAATAAAACAAAATTTTGACTCGTTTCAACAACTCAAATTTTTCTTTGACAAAATGTTCTACGACGACATAAATGCTCCAAACATTTTAATGGAGTTCAAAGGGGTGATGTTATGGTCATATATATATATATATATATATATATACACAAACATCAACAGCTGTCGCCAAAAACGAGAAAAATAAATTCAAGTCTCAGAAATTACAGGGTTTTTTGTGCCTGCAGCTTAAATAGGAAGCAGCAGATGGTGGCCACACCCCCTCTGCTGTACAACGACGAATTATAACAATTTAGGGCTCCATCAGTTTTCTGTGTGGGTTTGTCCCATGGCCCTCCTCAGTGGGTATGTCCCACAGGCCATTTCAGTGGGCGTGTCCCACAGGCCTCACGTTACTTATGCTACAAATGACAGTGACAAGAGGTCGGCTTTGTCACTTGGTGGGTGTCCCCGGGACGTACATGCCAACATTTCTGTAAGACTTCAGAGGTGCCATCTGGTGACAAAAAAAACAGCATTTTTAGATTTAGAAGTGTTTATTTCTCACTAACGTTTAGAAACTGAGAAACATGTTAGATTTATACAGACATAAAATGTTTTGGAGTATTTCCCGCCCATCTTTGATTATTTTGTTTGAGCAAACCACCAGCTGATATCACGCTGCTCAGTTTGCATAAAAATAGACTTCTGGTCTATTTTGGACCCACCTAGCCAGCAGCAGAGTGACCGTTGTCTCTTACTGCTGCAAAACACCTGCTCTGATCAAAAATGAACTGCCAGTCATTTTACTTCAGTCACTCATAGCTAAAGTGACCACAGCTTTATTCTGTGTCCACCCTCAAGATAGGGCCCACGCCACAGGATTGCAAACTGGCTAAATTTGAGAAACTGTTCTCAACTCTCCCAATGTTTTCATGTGTGAAATTTACACAGAAGTTGAGGGGAAATTAAAAATGTTTCTTTTGTGGGTTCTTGGTATAAATTGTAATCTGTAGGTTTTTTATACTGTGTTCTGATTAATGAATACATGAAATAAAATCATGTGCAGCAACAACCTCCAGGATACAGTATTACTTGTTTTTTGCAGGATTAAGAAACCAGATTAGTGTGAAACATTACATCCCTGTCTCCAATTCAAAAGATTCCTCAACACATTTCTTCTAAAACAGGCCCATTTTTCCTTAGACTTTACCTCGTAATATTACAACTTGTTCTTAAAATTGCAGATTATTTTCTTTCCACAGGGTGGTCAGTGGTTAGCACTGCTGCCTCACAGCAAGAAGGTTGTGGGTTCACTTGCAACGTGGTCCTTTCACTGTGTAGTTCACATGTTCTCCCCGTGTTGGCGTGGGTTCCCATCGGGAGCTCTGGCTCCTCCCACTTCCAAAGACATGATGGTTCGGTAAAAGTGGTGACTCTAAACTGAGCGTAGGTGCGAGTGTGTCTGTCCGCCTACATGTGGCCCTGCAGTAACCTGGTGTCCTGTCCAGGGTGAACGCCGCCCCTTGGCCAATGACTGCTGGGACAAGAAATGAATGAATGAATTTCTTTCAACAGTGCCTTTAACACACTTTCATGTGTTTAAAAAAACAAACAAAGACAATTCTGCATCTCTGAGTACAAACAACATCTGACAGCACAAAGTAACAAAAATGATCAAGGTGCGAGTTTTCGGGGAGGCGGGAAGAATGCAAAACTAAACAAATGTTCCAATTACAGTATGTAGAAAAATAGATTCACCATTTCATTTAATTCCCCACATGACTGGAAGCAGCAAGAAATACAGAGGAGATAAACCCATGACCCTTCACGACGTCATCCAAAGTCTTCTGGGAAAGTTTACCGACAATGATTGGAAATAATTCTGTGCGCACAGCGTCCGTAATGCCGTTTATCTCCAGCAGCCGGCGGTCAGTGACAGTAAATACATAACAAGATTCACATCCGTCCTTGAAATATTTGGTCGTTTGGAGGTGTGTCCCTTAAATGTGCTTCTGACCACAACCCCGGCAGTTGGAATCTGTACCATAAAACGAATACATGCGCCCTTTGCTCACCACGTCTCTGCAGCGGTGCGAACACGATGGAGGTCGTTGGCGATGAGCAGCATTTGTGTTTGAGTAAACCCCCCCCAAAAAAAACAAAAAAAAAAAGTTCACGAAAACCTTCCGTCTTTACAACAGCAGGAAAGAGGCTCCGTGACCCTGATGTGTAGTCGAGTCGCCGCTCTCATGTCAAACCAGAGCAGAGCCTTTTTTTTTCCCCGTCTCATTCACATGAATTCCAGTGATTTGGGGAGTTGATCCAAGAACATTATTCCTTCAGAGCGGTCGCTTCTTTCTTCCACAATGAATGCTGGATGAAGATTACAATGTTGCATTTTGGTTGCGACAAGCATTCACACTTACAGAGTTCAGGTAGGACTGTGTTTCTGTGTCGTTGCCTCTCAGTCGGTCCGTTACCTTTCCGTCATGTGACCGATCCCGTGCACACACGAGGAACCTACTCGTACTCCAGGAACTGTTTGTGATAAAACAAAAGGTACCTGTGGAGAAAACACAGCATGGGATCAGACTGAACGCAATGTTAAAAACTGTAATGAACACATGCTCAGCCTCCACGGCAGTGAAACCCCACATGTGAGCAAGATCTCAAGGTCAAAGTCATCCACTTTCAAACTTGACCAAGGTCTGGACCTGATACACCTTTTCTATATGTTTGGGGGCCCGAGGCCCCTCCATTCCACAGCAATCACACCAACAAGCCAATTGCTGACGCTGTCCGATGCCAACCTGTCCACCCGCCTGCCAGGTTGAAGAGAGTAACTCCTTCAGCCTATTAAAAGAGGAGGGGTTAAAAAAAACCCATCAAATTTATTGTGACAAACATCTTCTCTTCTGAAAGCCTGCTGTGGCTCCAACTTTTCACTTTTACGCACATAAGCAGCTCGAAGGCGAGTCCGTCCATCCGGTGATATAAATCTCCACTGAAGCTGAAACAGCCAATCACAGGAAAGAACTACAAACTCACGCACCCACTCATAATTTGGCCAACAGAATGATGATCTCTGACTTCATATCGGAGTTTATCAGTAACCACAGGTGTATCTTTAACAACTTACTCCAAAGAGATATTCAAAATATTCCCAAAATAAGAGCACTGGGCCAAAATATTGACTTCAGCTTCAAACCTATTTTCATGATCAATGGTGATCAATTCACTTTGTCCGTAACTAACCCTCCATCATCCCACCTGTGACCTTTCTGTGTGGAGTTTGTGTGTACTCCCCGTGTTTGTGTGGGTTCCCTCTGTGTGCTCTGGCTTCTTCCCACATCCAAAGACACAGGTGGACTGGAAACTTTAAACTGTCTGTAGGTGTGACTTTTTTTGTCTGTATGCGCCTCTGTGACAGAATGGCATCCTGTCCAGGGTGAACCCGCCTCTCGCCCTGTGACTGATGGGATAGGCTGTGCCCCCGTGACCCTTAATTGGAGTAAGTGGGTAATGAAAATGGATGGATGGATAGATAACCCCTCATTCATTACACCAAATTTTGGTTCAATTTGGATGAAATAAAGTGTCTGATTTTGGTCAAAACAATCAATAAAACCCCATTCATTAGTTTTTCAAAACCCTAAATGAAAACCAAACTTCTTGATGGTGCTGAAGCCAAAGCCTTGGCGGTATACGGAGGCTCCTCACCCTTCACTGTCGAGGACGTCCTTGATGCTCGCCTTGGTGATAATTGCGTCATCACATTTGAACCACTGGTCTTTGTGCTGGCGGATAAAGGTGGTGTAATGGCCGCTCTCTAGCGTCCCCTGGTGGTTCACCACTGCAAACAGACTATACCTGAGAGGGAGAGAGAAGGAAAGAGAAGGATGTATCTGTGCAAAAACGTCAGTGATACATTTATTTTTAAGGTCTATTTTGAAAGCAGGTTCTTGGTCTTACTTGTTGTCATTGTTGAAGGGGTCCAGAGTCTGTTGGTACTGACCGTTCATCCTGCTCTCTTTACTGAAACACAACCACGTCAACATTCAAACTCAGCCACAGTTATCACCAACACTGCAAAACAAACCAACATAGAAACTCAAAAAGGGACATTCTGGGGAACCAAGCTGTGCCTGAATGTGACTATTTTCGTAATACACTCAGGAAATAGTTTTAGATAAACACAAACAAACCAATTAAAATTTTATTTGTGTAAGTCAGGATGGCACAAGAACACTTTTTCATGTTCAATACTGTCCTGATATGGGAACCTTCAGTATCTGCCAGAAGTGGGACAAAATCATTCTCAAGTCATCAGTCTGCAAGTCTCAAGTCAGCTTGCAAACAACTGGTGGTCATGAGTTGAGATTTGCTGATTCACAACTTGAAAGTGACTTCATCTCACCTCTGGTATCTTCATATACAGAACAACATTTTGCTGGATGTACTCTGCTCAAATAAACTGTCTAGCAAAACACACACAGCTGACATTTCAAAGTTCTGATGTCAGATCCAGTAATTTTGGCCAATATCAGCGAGATACCAATCTGAAATATCCACTTTGCACATAGAGTAATACGTCACGTGTTCATGCAGCTGGATTGTAATATTACTGCACTTGAAACATTATTCTGCAGCAGACTCTAGCGTATGTGTGACGGTTTGTGCAGCAAGTTTTTTTTGTTGTTTTTTTTTTAACTTCCTGTGTGATGCAGTTCGTTTGGTTGCTCACCTGGAGGCCATGAAGGGGGTCATATCCAGCTCCAGAGGAAACGAGACGTAGGTTGTGATCTTCCGCCGTAGTTTGGCAGAGTGTTCAAACCGCTGAGGGCAAACAAAGATTTTGAAACAGCCATGATGTTATCTGGGAGACATCACTATCAGGGCTGATGCTGATATTTGCACCCTATCAGTGCATCTCTAAAAGTTAGAGTAAATTCACTCAGTCAGATGGAATCTGGCCACAAGTGCAGACCTGCCAACTAGAGAACAACTCATGAGCAGCCTGGATAACAATAGCAGGCACAAACATTTATACAATTATTCTTGTTTTGTCTGCTCTGAACCCCAAAAAATAAATAAACAAATAGAAAAAAAAATAAAGCTGGGTGTTAGTTTTGATTAAACTAAATTAGAAAAAGTTTATTTTTTAATCAACAGTCTCACAGATTCAAGTAGGACAAATATGTAAAAGTTAAACTGAAACAACTGAATTTATGGTTCAAAGTCAACAAGATATACCATATTTTCTGGAGTATAAATTGCACCTTTTTTCCTAGATAATATAATTATTATTATATTATTATTATATATTAATTAATAGAATAATTATAATGATAATTTAGTTTGGGATTTTTATGTGTCGTTATTGTGTACTTTATATTACTGGCTTTTATTCTTCCATTATTGGAGTTAATTTTGTGTAGTGCTTTGATTCCTTGGTAAGTCCAATATAAACATACTGTCATAACTATTAATAATAGTATAATTAATAATAATGCCTGATTTTTCATTATATAAAGGTCACACAAGAGTAGAAGTTGAAATACTTCCTAGAGGAGTAAAAAACCCTGCAACGTCTACTCCAGAAAACACGGTGGTTTCTTTGGCACCTGGCAACTTTCTCCCGGACGGACTGCTTCCGTGGTGTCTGGCTTGAACTTCCCTCTTCTAATTAATACAAGGTTGCAATTGTTTCTCTTATTCCTGTTACCTGTCAAACACTTCTGTTAGTTTTTATGTGCAACCACTGCGAATTTTAGCTCTTTATTTGACTCCTGTGTGAATCTTGGGTGTGGTTAGCATTTTCGTTAGAGGTTAGCTTGTGCTAGCTTGGCTACACACTTGGATTTTCTAGTGCACAATTTACAATGAACAAAAATATAAACCCAACACGTTTGTTTTTGCTCCCATTTTTCATGAACTGAACTTAAAGAGATAAAACATTTTCTATATACACAAAAGACCTAATTCTCTCAAATACTGATCATAAATCTGTCTAAATCTGTGGTAGTGATCACTTCTTTGCCTAGATAATCCATCCCACCTCACAGGTGTGGCATATCAAGATGCTAATTAGACAGCATGATTATTGCATAGGTGTGCCTTAGGCTGGCCACAGTAAAAGGCCACTCTCAAATGTCAGAAACGATGCTTCCTATCCTTTTAAATTAATTTTATTAGTAACGGAACAGGTCTCAGCCTCAACTTTATCTAAATTCTAGAACTGTTAGTGAAGCTTATGGCTAGTGGTCGGCAATCACCTTAGTATTTTCTCTGCTTTCCTGTCAATTTACTGCTGATGAATTATACCTTAGGTGTAGTTTTTTTTTTGGTTGACTGATTCGGCTCTTTTTCTCTCTGTCCCAAGGTGCAGGGGAAAATGCATGGGAGTGGCGTCTGTGGACAACGGGATGCTGGACTGACCATGAGATGCCATGCCTGAAGCTGATGTAGCAGATGTTACAATTTCCTGCTTCTTCAGCTTTTTAAAATTTCATAAAAATCTTTTAACTGTTAGAATGGCTTAAGCAGTGGGCCCCACCTCCAAGTCTGGTCTATCAGAGGGAGTTTTTCCTTAGTACGGTCTCCTGTGTGTTTGCTCTCGGGGTTGGTAAGGTTAGACCTTACTTGTGTGAAGCCCCCTGAGGCAGTTTTGCTGTGATTTGGCATGATATTGAATGAAATATATTGAAGAACAGAACACAAATATTTGGATTAAATTGAGTTTTGGTTTTAATCTATGCTGTAAGATTGAAAAGTGCTTCAGAAATACAGCCCAAGCACCATTCCAACTCAATCTGTTCACTCTCTACCAAGAACAACACTTATTGTGAAAATCATTCAGGAACACATGCCATCAGCTGTAGCTTTACACATTTCGCCGCCATGCTGGATACAGCACGACGGCGTGCAGCAGCTCTGCTTTGCTCTTGCTGCTTTTCTAATGTGGAGGTTCAGTTTGGCAGCAAACGTGTTCAAGATACACAGAAATCAAAGCAGCTGAAGTCCTGCAAGAGTCACAAAAGCCCTTCAGAAGGTGCTTCAAGTCAGGCGTCACTGCTCCACCCAGTCGTTTATCTCAGCCACACTAATCCTTTCATTGTCATTTTAAAAACCCTCTAAACATTTATGATATTTTGAATGATGCTGCTGATGAGCCAATAACAGGGCTGTGAAATGAAAACTGATGTCCGAGGAAAATATGCAGGGGGTCTGGGGGGGGCACAGGCCCGCAGGAGCTGGGGTCTCAGGCCCCGTGGGATCCCAGAAACCAAATTAATTTTTTATCCAATGATACATTTTCAACATCTCCTGGAACAAAAAGTCTAAAAAGTATTGCGTATTTAAATGACCCTATATTCCACCTTTTATTTGACCTGTCAATGATGATTTGAAATAACAGAATATGACGTGGAAGTTGGACCTGGAATGATTTTTATTTTAACTGTAAACCAAATTATACATTAACTCAGAACAATTAAACTACATGAAATTCATGAAGACTGAAAAGACTGTTAAAGCATTTCAAAAACCACAGCTAAAGATTGTAGAATATTTGGAAAATCAGGGTAAAATATTAATATACCTTATAGTAAAAAAAGCCACATATTCTTGTGTAAATTCCTCAAATGAAAGAAAATCTAGATTAATGAAAAAAGTCACATAATCTTGGCTAAAATCCTGTTTGAACAGCAAAATGTTTATTTTCCAGAGAGAAAAATTCTTACCGTGTTTCCTGAGAGGGCACAGTTCACTTTTCCCGTTTCTTTTATCTTTCATCTGTGTTGATGAAGCCAGCGACGATTCCAGGGATTCTTGTCCTTATCAGACTTTTTCAAACCATCTTTCTCACCATCTTCTCTCTGTCTGATGTCGCTCCGTGACACAGACGTGCTGCACAAATCTTCTTTTAAAAACTTTAGAGCTCTAAAGGTTTGCGATGTCCACATGCTACATTTAGCTTAAGTGTCGCCGCATCAACCAACCAGTCCCATTTTACTACAGCTGTTGCAACAGCCAGACTTTTTTCTCCTCGAAACTCCGCGGAACTGAGGACACTGATTTGCATCTGTAACACACAGATCAGTCTCCACGGATCGCTGCGGTCTTATAAAACTTGCACGATGTCGTAAAAAAGAACACTTTGCGATAGACATTTTAAAAACTCAGTGGCGATCACGATTATAGAGTAAAACATGAACCCCTCCATAATGAAATATGGGGAATTTTGCGGACCTGCGGAGTTTTCACAGTCCTGCAATAAATAGAGACGTGGATGCACACGTTACCTCCCTGCTGGAGGTTGTCAAATACACCTGTCCATGGGCGCAATTTGGTGGGGGATAGGGGGGACATGTCCCCCCCACCTTTTCAACCAGGGGAGCAGAATATGGTATGTCTCCCCCACCTTGACATATATGTGTGTGTACTTGAAACATGCTATGTCAGTCTTATGTGCAAACCATGTCACAATAGTATCTTTGTTTCTGCAAGTTTGTATTTTTAGCAGCACTGACTTATTTCCAAACACCTGTTTCTTGTTTGTCACATTCAGAATTTTCTGGGACTGCATTTGCCCAGATTTGAAACCAAAAATAGTTGCCTCTAGGGACAAGTGTCTACACATAAGTATCAATGGACCATATGCTAATTGACTAAATTCTGAAAGTTAGAAAAGGAAATCAGAAAAGCAATCTGGGACCTCAGAAAGCCCATCTGCAATTATTGTTTGATCTCCAAAATCAGTCTATGCAAGTGAAATTATGTTCAGTATGAGTGTTGTCATTAGTGCCACTTAGAAAATTAAATTCATGACAAGTAATTTATCTTAAACTTATGATCTGTTGTTTTTTCAAACTTATGGAAAAACAAATCTTGAGAAAAATAATACAGCATGCGATAGTTAATAATTATTAAGAGCCTGTTGTTTCATATTTATGAATACATTTTACCACATTGCAGTTGTTTTTTTTAATGAAAACTCAACCTATCATTCTTTCTGAGTTCTACACAAGTGGTGATACCTTATTTACACCAGGATGTTAATAAAATCAATGCTGGCTGTTCTCAGAATAAAATACTTATATCCACAGTTTCAAATTGTATAAGTCAAATGGTGTCCACTTTATGGTCTTCTCAAAACATTAAAATTACTGTTCTGGATGCTCAGAATGCATCTGAGCATATCTATAAACCATTGGCTTCTGGGGGCCTAAAGTGGCCCCCAGACCCCTGGCCTATGCGCTTTGGCCCTGCGGGCCTCACACTTTATCCCCCCCCCATTTTCTAGTTCTAAATTGCGCCCTTGCACCTATCTGATGTGATGTCACTGGGCTGAAGTGAACCGCAATTCATCAGGTCATTCATGTGACATTTCCACGTTCCCTAAAGTGCATCTGCTATTTTACGCTGCACTTCCTGCAGTGCTGCATGCAAAGTAACACACACACACACACGTACTTTGAGGTGAAAGCACGCCACGATGGGCAGCTTCTTCATGGTCAGCTGCTTGGTGGACTCCTGGTAACTATGGCAACCACTACACTTGATTTTTGCACTGCTGCCAAGGTGCTCTGGTCTGGTGAACCTGGAAACAAGAGGACTGGATTCAGGGCGGATCGGTGTGCATGTTTATCGATGCTGCTGCTCGATATCTGTGTGTCTGCAGGTTCGGTCGTGGTTTCTGTTCTTTTGCGTTCTGGTTTTTCACCAATTATTTTCTGTAACTGAATGTGGATGCATGAAAAAAAAAAAAAAAAAAAAAAAAAAAAAAGAAGAAGATGAATGTCACCATCACATCACATATGTATCACTTCCTTGAGAATGCAAGAACAGTCAGATCTCAACATTCCAACAGTAAACATTTACATGTGGCAGGTTGTGGCTCCATGGTCACCACAGATCACACAGATTTGTTACTTCCAGATAGATTGGTGGGAGTGAGGCATCCAATATGCACGTTTTCCCATCAACTGAACTGTGCCACAGCAAAACATGCGACCAGTCAGGTGAATCTGTTCCAGTCCTGACCACATGATGGCAGTGATGCAGTCTGTGCTGAATTGCTGTGCAGAAGTTAATGTCGAAGAATAAACCAATTAAAATCCAGATCATTTTAATGACACGTCAGGCTGGAAAAATCTATTCAATTGATGCTGTGTTCTCAGTAAACAGGAATTCTTCTTCTTTGTTTTAGTGGTTGGCCAAGCAGCTGTGGTGTAATACCACCACCAAGTGGCAGGAAAGTGCTGTTTTTTCCCTGCTACTTGCTCAGACCTGTAACATTTGTTTGCAGATCTATTTTTCATTTAAGTTATTTCCACATGAAAAGCAAAATCTGCTAACAGTGATTTTTAAAAAGCCCCGTGAAGACGGTTTTCATCCTGAAACTCTACCATGAACCATCCGAAGCAGAAAGAGATGGGGGTTTGAGACCATCATGCCCTCAGGCTCCTCCCACCGTATGAGCCCTCACAACCTTCATCACAAACCCAAACCTGCTCCTTCCAACCTGACGTGGCAGCAGGTCCACGACAGTCTGAGGAGTTCCAACAGCAGACCATCCCTCAGGGACAAACACGCCTCCTGTCGAACCCTCAGAACCACAATGGGAACATGTTTGAAGCCGAACTGTGAAAGGTTCTGTTGAAGCTGCAGTAACGATACCAGAGACCAAAACACGCCTCGGGCCGCTCTCGTTACCTGCGCAGACAGTCTGTGAGTGTTGTGGCGCCACTGTTGTGGCTCTCGCCGTTAAGTGCTGATCCGTCTCCTCCAGGACTGAGGGGCCAGAATGGGGTGGACGAGCCCGGCAGGTCCAGGCTGATGTCCCAGAACGGGTCTATGGTTGTTGAAACGCCACTGGGAAGAAGGCAAGAGAAATGCACACGTAAAAAGACAAATGTCTGACACATTCAAGAACTTCACCCTTTGACCTCCTAAATGTTGCCAGCGTCTGCTGTCATCCAGATCATTCTGCTGCTGCACAAAGCAGCTTCCTGTTAACAACTGAAGCTATCATTTTACACCCAAATCATTTTTGCAAATAACCTGCAAAAATCTGTTTTTTTTTTAATTTCCTCCTCCTCCTCTTTTTTTTTTTTTTAAAGATGCTGACCCGACTACATCAACTCATCCCAGGCGTCTCTCGATCTCACAGACGAGGACCGAGTCGTGTCAGGAGCTTTTCTGATAGTCATCAGCTCAGTGACACGGAGTCTGAATGAACCCGTCTGGCCCGTGACCAGACTCGAACCTACAAAGTTCATCTGTCAAACACTATTCAAGAACACTGTGACCAGCCTGCTGGAGGAGGGTGTTTCTCAGTTGCCAAGTTCTCAGTGGATTCAGACACCACAAAAGCCTGAGGAGCAGCAGCAACCAATATTTCCCCTCATGTTGATCTAGAAAGAATATGGCAATAATTTGATGTTTTGCACAAAGGCAGAATGTTCAGCTGCTGAACCAAAGATGGTAATGAAAACTGGCTGAACAAATAAATCAGTCTAAATGTGTTCAGTCACTCACAGTTACTAAAAATTGACCAGGATCCTTCAATTACAGCAACATTTTAAATTCTGCTCAACAAACCAAAAAATCCAACCTGAAAAACAAAAGAGCAATTATTTAATCTTACCACAAGGTGGCACTATAGCTTCACACAGTGCATGCAGTGTGTGGCTGTGAAAGGGTTCAAGTGTGTGACTGATGGACAATTAAGAGAAAATACTGGTTGACAATGCACGAAGAAAGGTCACGTCAGGTCAAGGAAGTTAAAGAAAAACACGAATTGGGGATTGTAAAAAAAAGATTAATATTTAAAGAAATGACCATTTTTGTGATGTTCATCCTCATTTGTTCAAACTGCTGCTGATGGTCTAATTTACTTTCTCAGTAGGTACATTTGGTTTTCTTTGCAGAAGGAAACAAAACACACACACACACTCACAGACAAACTTGACAGGTGACATCAGACTGCAGGCCTCCTGTGAAGATTTGGTCAATGATGCAGTTACAGTGGTTCGGGTTGTTGGCCTTCTTTCCGTTGTCGTCTGTGTACATAATAAAAAATAAAGAGAAACACCACACAGTCAAGAAGCTCAAACAACATGAGGTTGTGAAACTGGTGAAAGATGATGTGGACTGACTCATACAGACACCAGCTGACGCATTAAGGCACCACAATATGAACCCTGTTCCTCCGTCCAGACAGAGAAACAAAAGACAAAGGAACAAAGGTCAAAGTGTCAAGACACCTGCAATTAACCACTGTTTTTGGAATAGATGAAGTTTTTGAAAGAAAAAAAAAAAAAATTAAATGGAACAAACAACTATTTTCAATGAATCTACTGATTACTTACTAATCAGTTAAATAACCCTCTGATTAATCAGTAAATCATAACCATAAATTATACCAATAATGTAAGATTTGGTCATTAAAAAAACACATGTTAAAAATAAAATCCAAACATACAAAGGCTACAAAGTGCCAAAAAATAAAAAAGGCATCTCTAGAAATAAATATATATTAAATAACAAATAAAGAACTTCTTGCTCAAAGCACTGCTTCTTCCAGACACGCAAATAAAATCCAAACAATTTTTCCATTATTGATTAATCTGCTGGAGGTCCAAACTAAAACACATGCATGCACATTAAGATAATAACAAAAAATCTTATTTATTTATATTGCACCAAATCACAACAAAGCTGCTTCCACCTCACCAAGCCCCCTGAGCAAGCACACAGACGACAAAAAAAAAAAAAACAAACACTCTTTGATGACTGAGAAGAAACCTCAAGCAGACCAGAAGCAGAGGGGTGACCCTCTGCTTACACCATTCTTTAACAGTTACAAGGTTTTCAATTTTACAAGAATTTCTTTACAAACTGAACAAACAGAAAAGCAACAAAAACAGAGTCCTTAATTGAAATGACAACGCAGTCCATCTTGAGTCTTTAAGAACTAACAATAAAAGAATAAATGGCAATAACAAAAACATTACAACAATTCACAAAAACCCCAAATTAAAGATCTGATGATACAGAAAAAGGTCCGACTTACACTCCAGAAGTTCTGGTAATCATAATTAAAAAGCTAATATCACAGAATATGGACTCGAAATGATTAACTGGTTGTCAAAATAGGCGATTAATTGGGTACTGCAGTCTTGTTTGAGGGCAGGCGCTAAAGGGGTAAAATATGACGCATATGTTACACCCCCCTGCAGTACAATGACAAAGACTATTCTTTTCTGTCTGCAGCTCCAATCACCACCAAAATCTATTAACTGTTAACTTTTCTGAAAATCAAAGGATCACGTCTCCACAGGATTTCCTGTGACAGATTGAGAAGAGCGGTAACTTAAACTCAGCAGTGACAAACAAGAATGATTTAAGCACGGCTGTGAAATGAAAACTGTGAAATCTGAGGAAAATTTTCAGGGGGTCTGTGGGGTGCAGCCCCCCCAAGAGCTGGGGTTTAGGGCCTGTGGGTCCCCAGAAACCAAATTAATTTTGTATCTAATGATACATTTTCAGCATCTCCTGGAAGAAAAAAAAACCTCAAAAGATGTGCATATTTACATGATCATAGATTCAACCATTCATTTAAACTGTCAATGATCATGTTGAAATAACAGAATATGACATTGAAGTAGGACCTGGAATGATTTTCCTTTTAATTGTAAACCAAATTATGCATTAACTCAGAACAATTAAACTACATGAAATTTAATAATCAGGGGAGGTGATGGTCTAGTGGCTAAGGTGCTGGGCTTGAGTCTAGAAGATCATGGGTTCAAATCCCCACCTGACTGGAAAATCACTAAGGGCCCTTGGGCAAGGCCTTTAATCCCCTATTGCTCCCAGTGTGTAGTGAGCGCCTGTATGGCAGCACCCTGACTTCAGGGTGAATGTGAGGCATAATTGTAAAGTGCTCCGAGCGTCTGATTCAGATGGAAAAGCGTGATATAAATGCAGTCCATTTACCATGAATTCATGAAGACTGAAAAGACTGTTACAGCATTTCAAAACCACAGCTAAATTTTCAATTTATTTTCATTTATACAGCACCAAATCACAACAAAGTTGCCTCAAGGTGCTTCACACAAGTAAGGTCTAACCTTACCAACCTCCAGAGCAAGAACACAGGCAACAGTAGTAAGAAAAAACTCCCTCCAAGGAAGAAACCTCAAGCAGACCAGACTCAACCCGTCAGCATTTTTTCGCCCTTTCTGAAGCAGCCCTTGGGCGTATACTGCGCTTCGGGATTGCCTTTCATTGTTATGCTGATGATACTCAGTTGTACATGCCAATAACTGCAGGAAATCTCATTCCCATAAAACTCTGGAGGACTGTCTTGTATCAGTGAGAAGTTGGATGTCTCGTAACTTCCTACATTTAAACTCTAATGAGACTGTCCTTTGACCTCCATATTTGGGATGTTACCGGGACTGTTTTTGTCCATCTGCAAAATATAGCGAGGATCCGCCTCATCTGGTCTATGGCTGATGATTCAAAGCCACAATGTCTTTTTTTCCAATGAAAAAAGTCTACATTAATTAAAAAGTCACATAATCATGTCTGAAAAGCACAATGTTTATTTTCCGGAGACAAAAAATAAATTCTTACCATGTTTCTTGAGGGCACAAGATGCAGTGAGCTTTTACCATTTCTTGTATACGTGTTCATGATGACAAACTGTAAATTCAAACCAGCACCAATTCCACGGATTGTACTTGTGTGACGCACCTTGAGGCAACTTTGTTGTGATTTGGCGCTATATAAATGAAAATAAATTGAAAAATTTGAATAAATTGAAATTCTTGTCCTTATTTGCACAGTATCTCTAAATTAGAAAGGTCTTGTCTCAGAGTGATGCTGAAAAACTAATTCATGCATTTATTTCCTCTAGGCTGGACTATTGTAATTCATTATTATCAGGTTGTCCTAAAAGTTCCCTGAAAAGCCTTCAGTTAATTCAAAATGCTGCAGCTAGAGTACTGACAGGGACTAGAAGGAGAGAGCATATCTCACCCATATTGGCCTCTCTTCATTGGCTTCCTGTAATTCTAGAATAGAATTTAATATTCTTCTTACTTATAAGGTTTTGAATAATCAGGTCCCATCTTATCTTAGGGACCTCATAGTTCAATTATCACCCCAATAGAGTGCTTCGCTCTCAGACTGCAGGCTTACTTGTAGTTCCTAGGGTTTGTAAGAGTAGAATGGGAGGCAGAGCCTTCAGCTTTCAGGCTCCTCTCCTGTGGAACCAGCTCCCAATTCAGATCAGGGAGACAGACACCCTCTCTACTTTTAAGATTAGGCTTAAAACTTTCCTTTTTGCTAAAGCTTATAGTTAGGGCTGGATCAGGTGACCCTGAACCATCCCTTAGTTATGCTGCTATAGACTTAGACTGCTGGGGGGTTCCCATGATGCACTGAGTGTTTCTTTCTCTTTTTGCTCTGTATGCACCACTCTGCATTTAATCATTAGTGATTGATCTCTGCTCCCCTCCACAGCATGTCTTTTTCCTGGTTCTCTCCCTCAGCCCCAACCAGTCCCAGCAGAAGACTGCCCCTCCCTGAGCCTGGTTCTGCTGGAGATTTCTTCCTGTTAAAAGGGAGTTTTTTCTTCCCACTGTTGCCAAGTGCTTGCTCACAGGGGGTCGTTTTGACCGTTGGGGTTTTTCTGTAATTATTGTATGGCCTTGCCTTACAATATAAAGCACCTTGGGGCAACTGTTTGTTGTGATTTGGCGCTATATACACTCAACAAAAATATAAACGCAACACTTAGTTTTGCTCCCATTTTGTATGAGATGAACTCAAAGATGTAAAACTTTTTCCACATACACAATATCACCATTTCCCTCAAATATTGTTCACAAACCAGTCTAAATCTGTGATAGTGAGCACTTCTCCTTTGCTGAGATAATCCATCCCACCTCACAGGTGTGCCATATCAAGATGCTGATTAGACACCATGATTAGTGCACAGGTGTGCCTTAGACTGCCCACAATAAAAGGCCACTCTGAAAGGTGCAGTTTTGTTTTATTGGGGGGGATACCAGTCAGTTTCTGGTGTGACCACCATTTGCCTCATGCAGTGCAACACATCTCCTTCGCATAGAGTTGATCAGGTTGTCAATTGTGGCCTGTGGAATGTTGGTCCACTCCTCTTCAATGGCTGTGCGAAGTTGCTGGATATTGGCAGGAACTGGTACACGCTGTCGTATACGCCGGTCCAGAGCATCCCAAACATGCTCAATGGGTGACATGTCCGGTGAGTATGCCGGCCATGCAAGAACTGGGACATTTTCAGCTTCCAAGAATTGTGTACAGATCCTTGCAACATGGGGCCGTGCATTATCCTGCTGCAACATGAGGTGATGTTCTTGGATGTATGGCACAACAATGGGCCTCAGGATCTCGTCACGGTATCTCTGTGCATTCAAAATGCCATCAATAAATGCACCTGTGTTCTTCGTCCATAACAGACTGCCCTACCATACATAACCCCACCGCCACCATGGGCCACTCGATCCACAACATTGACATCAGAAAACCGCTCATCCACACGATGCCACACACGCTGTCTGCCATCTGCCCTGAACAGTGTGAACCGGGATTCACCCGTGAAGAGAACACCTCTCCAACGTGCCAAACGCCAGCGAAAGTGAGCATTTGCCCACTCAAGTCGGTTACGATGACGAACTGGAGTCAGGTCGAGACCCCGATGAGGACGTCGAGCATGCAGATGAGCTTCCCTGAGACGGTTTCTGACAGTTTGTGCAGAAATTCTTTGGTTATGCAAACCGATTGTTCCAGCAGCTGTCCGAGTGGCTGGTCTCAGACGATCTTGGAGGTGAACATGCTGGATGTGGAGGTCCTGGGCTGGTGCTTACACGTGGTCTGCGGTTGTGAGGCTGGTTGGATGTACTGCCAAATTCTCTGAAACGCCTTTGGAGACGGCTTATGGTAGAGAAATGAACATTCAATACACGAGCAACAGCTCTGGTTGACATTCCTGCTGTCAGCATGCCAATTGCACGCTCCCTCAAATCTTGCGACATCTGTGGCATTGTGCTGTGTGATAAAACTGCACCTTTCAGAGTGGCCTTTTATTGTGGGCAGTCTAAGGCACACCTGTGCACTAATCATGGTGTCTAATCAGCATCTTGATATGGCACACCTGTGAGGTGGGATGGATTATCTCAGCAAAGGAGAAGTGCTCACTATCACAGATTTAGACTGGTTTGTGAACAGTATTTGAGAGAAATGGTGATATTGTGTATGTGGAAAAAGCTTTAGATCTTTGAGTTCATCTCATACAAAATGGGAGCAAAACCAAAAGTGTTGCGTTTATATTTTTGTTGAGTGTAAATAAAATTGATTTGATTAAACTTTTTAAACTGTGTTTCTCACCATCTTCACTCCATGTCTGTTGATCCGTGACACAGAGATGCTGCAAAGTTCTTCTTTTAAAAATTTAATAGCTCTTGAAGTACGTGATGTCCACATGCTACGTTTAACTCGGAGCAGGCACAGTGTCGCCATAACAACCAACCAGTCCTGCTTTACGACAACTGTCAAAACAGCCACGCTTTGAGAGAAGCATTTTTCTCCGTGAACCTCCACGGATCCGAGGACACAGATTTGTATCCATTATACATAGTTATATATAGTGTCCGGACTTATTAAACTTTCACAATGTGGTAAAAAAAAAAAAAGAACACTTTGCAATAGGCATTTTAAAACTCTGTGACGATCACAATTAAGGAGTACAACATTAACCTCCCTATGATGAAATCTGCAGAATTCCTCGGATCCGTGGAGTTTTCACAGCCGTGTTTAAGATGCTTAAATTCTTCATTTCATTCCTTTTTAGGCTGACCTGATTTTAGGTAATTACATTTTTGATACTTTATTCCTATAAACTCCAGGTTCTTATGCAGCCTGTTCATACCATTTGGGTTTGACCCACCTTTGCAGTGTCTGTGCAGGACGTCCAGCGCTGCGATGAGGAACTCGTGGGCATCCTGCTGCTCGTAACCGGCCAGGTGACGGGCATGAGTCCACACCAGGTGGAGCAGACGGAACGGGACGTGGGGCGACCGATGGCCTGAGTAGAACTGGACACGGGAAACGTGAACGTTACACACCCGCTCTTCTTCAGTCCTCTTTCACATAAAGTCAAAATCAAGACAGGTACCTCCTGGAAGAGCTGCGACATCTCGCACACCAGGCAGGAGTTGCTCTGCATCTCGCATTTGTGTCGGTCCGACAGGAAGAAGTCACGCAGCAGCGGCGTGTGCGTCAGCGCCTGCACAATGCAGTTCATGAAGCACGTGTTCCCCAGGTTGATCAGACCGCGCAGGCCTGAGAGAACACACACACGCCTTTTTAAAATCTGGAGTCTTGGTCCCACATATGACAACATTCTTCAAATGCATCAACTTTTTTTTTTTTTTTTTTTTTTTTTTTTGCAGCTGATGGTCTTCTGAGATTTATCAAGGCCTGATTTACAGGCCTGAATTTACAGGCCTGAATACAGTCTGATTTATCAAAATCAGGCTGTATTTTTGTCACAACTTACAAAAATAAGCAGCGCCACAGATTTGGAAATTAAATTTAAGGGCAACCTTGTTTAAAGCTGTACATTAGGGCTGACACAAACGATTATTTTGATAATAAGTCACTGATTATTTTTGCAATTAGTCATATCTGTAATATTTGTGAAAACCTGGAGTGCACATATGGAGTTCACACTGGATCCACAGGTAACCCTCATTGACTAGTAGTTCCCAACTAGTCAACTCCTGATCAGTGTTGTATAGTAACGAAGTAAAAATACGTCACTACTGTACGTAAGTACGTTTTGGGAGACTTTGTACTTTACTTGAGTTTTTTTTTTTTTTTTAATAAATTCAGCTTACTTTCACTTTTACTTCACTAAATTTCCGACCTTAATTGCATACTTCTGCTCCAATACATTTTTATGCACTATGCCGTTACTTGTTACCAAAAAAAAAACAAAAAAAAACACAACACACACGCGTGCGCGTGAAAAAAGTTGTGTTGTCACACAGAGACACCACTGATTACTAGTGACTGCAATGAAGTTAGGCCGATTTGTCATGAGACATATCCAGTAGGCTTTTTTGCAGTTGTGCACTTGGGGGGTGTTTGTCAGGAAAATGATAATTTCTCTACATTGATTACAGACCTGCAGCAGGTCTGTAATCAACTTTTCTGCAGCGCGGCTTTGCTTTGAACCTTGAACCAATCGAAGCAGTGATTCCCAGGTCGAAGCAGTACTTCGATCTACGATTCGTGGATTTTATTTCGCTTTATCCTAATTTTTTCCCGCTAAAACCCCAAAGAGCATATGTCTGTGAGTAATATTTAATATTTTTATGTTAAAGCGACCTGTTATGGTCTTCTGAAACAGTTGATAGATGTATTTTATAACTTAAAAACTGGACCGATGCTAACACGTTAGCATGTCTATGGCGTTTTCAATGTTAAAGTTAGCATTAAGCTGTTCGCATCAGCACGTTTGTGTTGATTTGTTTTCTGTATAATTAATGGCTCAGCGTTCATTGTTGTAAAACAGTCAAATTGTAATTTTTTTAATTTATTTTTATTCATATATGATAGCAACAACAATAATAGTCTACATAATAGACAATAATAATAGACTAATAATGTTACAATACAATTTTAGAGAAAGAGACAAAAAGAACCTAATGAAACAAAACAGAAAAGATAAAACCATGTAACAATGAAAATAAATAAAGACATACAGAAATAAATAAGTGTTTCCTGTGAACACCTAGTGAGTAGCCTACTCGTTTAACTTGTCATACTTAAGTACAAAAAATACAAGACTTTTACTTGAGTAGCATTTCAATTAGTGACTTGAACTTCTACCAAAGTCATTTTTTAATGGGTATCTGTACTTTTACTTAACTGTGATTTTCCAGTACTTTATACAGCACTGCTCCTGATTTCCATTAGTCATCCCAACCCCACTGTTAAACATGAACATGAAGTTTGAGATCACCTTTCTGTTGGTCACATGCACTCTGACCCTGGGTGACCTTTTAAAAGGTCCTAGTTCAGGTCGTAACTGTTTAGCTTGGAGGGAATGTGGCTGGAATACGGTGGAAGGGTCGCATGTTCGTAGAGGATAAAGCAGACATGACGGAGAAACTCACCGATGGTACAGTTGGAGGTGATTCTCCTCTTGGGGTTGTAGCGGAGCAGCTCCAGCTCTCTCTTGGTCGGCTCCCATGTTGAATATTTCTCCCCGATGCCTGATTTGAAGGAACACAGAGACCTCCTGTGCGGTTGGATGCCTGTAACCACCTCACACTCTGGTTGGCTGTTCCATACCTTGCATTTTCCAGGCTTTCCGTTGTTCCTCTTGGCAATCTGTTCCATATCTTTGTCATAAACGTAGTCTTGGCACATAAAGCAGTAAATTCCTCCATACAGCAGGTCAATAGCTGGAGAGGGAGACAAGGTGTAAGTGTGTTACTTTCAGGCGGTTTGTTTATATGCAAATAAAGCCACAATCATTGTGTGTTTATTAGAGAGGTGCTGCATCAAATGGTTTGAACCTGTAACAGCTTTGTGTGCCCCCACCATCTACTATCTGTTAACACCATCCAGGGACAAGAAGAAGAAAGTCACAAAATGAGGAAAGAGGGACGACTCAATCACATGCACATAGAACCCGTGTCCCCTCTCTCTCTTTCTCTCTCTCTCTCTCTGCCCCCCCCCACTACCTGCTTGCCATTTCCATGACAACCTGCGTGTCAGCATCTCCTGGCTGACACCATCATCCTTTGCAAGTATTTTTTTTTGGGGGGGGGGGGGTGTAGGATAGCAGAAGTTAAGGAGATGAGGAAAGACTAATATCTAGGAAACTTCATTATTTGAGGCTTTACGCCCTTTTAAATCTGAGGGAATTACAGTCATGAGCCGCGCTGAACAGAGAGAAGAGAAGGGATGAGAAAAGGGACAGCGGGCATGAAAGACGAGGCTCGTGTTACAAGTGCAATTAGATGAAATCCTTTTACAACTCTGAATATCGAAAGGGTCATCAGGTAACCATGGGAACAAGAGGAGGACAAAAAGAGAAAACGCATGATGGGAGGAGAGAGAGGAACGCAGAGCGAGGCTGCAAACAGATTACAGCCAGACAGAAAATTCAGAAAACAGCGAGATAAAAGAAACAGAACGGGAAAAGAAAGGAGGAGGAGAAGCAAGAGGAGGAGGAGGGGCCATGTTTAATGGAGGCTAATTCCAACGGGCTCGTTAAGATTCTTAATTACCTCCACACCAGTTTGCTGACACTTTTTTTTTAACCTGTTCTCTCTCTGTTTTTACATCTAATGATAGCTGGATCAAGTGATGGCTTTTTAAGTAATGGTTTAATTACTGCCACCTTAAAAGCCTGTGGTACCACCATGCTTCACTGTCTTCACTGTGAACTGTGGCTTGAATTCAGAGTTTGGGGGTCGTCTCACAAACTGTCTGCGGCCCTTGGACCCAAAAAGAACAATTTTACTCTCATCAGTCCACAAAATATTCCTCCATTTCTCTTTAGGCCAGTTGATGTGTTCTTTGGCAAATTGTAACCTCTTCTGCACGTCTTATTTAACAGAGGGACTTTGCAGGGGATTCTTGCAAATAAATTAGCTTCACACAGGCCTCTTCTAACTGTCACAGCACTTACAGGTAACTCCAGACTGTCTTTGATCATCCTGGAGCTGATCAATGGGTGAGCCTTTGCCATTCTGGTTATTCTTCTATCCATTTTGATGGTTGTTTTCCGTTTTCGTCTCTGGTTTTTTTGTCCATTTAAAGCATTGGAGATCATTGTAGATGAACAGCCTATAAGTTTTTGCACCTGCGTATAAGTTTTCCCCTCTGCAATCAACCTTTTAATCAAACTATGCTGTTCTTCTGAACAATGTCTTGAACGTCCCATTTTCCTCAGGCTTTCAAAGAGAAAAGCATGTTCAACAGGTGCTGGCTTCATCCTTAAATAGGGACACCTGATTCACACCTGTTTGTTCCACAAAACTGACAACTCACTGACTGAATGCCACACTATTATTGTGAACACCCCCTTTTCTACTTTTTTTTTACTAATAGCCCAATTTCATAGCCTTAAGAGTGTGCATATCATGAATGCTTGGTCTTGTTGGATTTGTGAGAATCTACTGAATCTACTGGTACCTTGTTTCCCATGTAACAATAAGAAATATACTCAAAACCTGGATTAATCTTTTTAGTCACATAGCACTACTATTATTCTGAACACTACTGTATCTACCCATTACTTCCTCATCACCTCTGGTCCCTTCACCAACATGCCCAATTGAAGTCTGCTCCTATCACCACTCTTTCATGCTTGGGTTCACTCTCCACCACCTCATCTAACACACTCCAGAAATCTTCTTTCTCCTTCATCTCACAACCTACCTGTGGGCATATGCACTGATGATATTCATCATCACCCCTTCAATTTCCAACTTCACACTCATCACCCTGTCAGACACCGCTTAACCTCCAACACACTTTTAACATACTCTTCCTTTAAAATGACCCCAACACCATTTCTCTTCCTGTCCTCACCATGGTACAACAACTTGTACCCACCCCCCAATGCTGCTCTTGCTTCCCTTCCACTTGGTCTCTTGCACACACAATATGTCTACCTTTCTCCTCTCCATCATATCAGCCAGCTCTCTCCCTTTACCAGTCATACTACCAACATTCAAAGTCCCCACTCTCATTTCCCCCTTCTAGTTTTCTTCTTCTCTCCGCTGTTGGTGGAAACGTTCTCCTCCTCTTCGTCACCTTTACCCAGCAGTAGCCCAATTTCCACACGCACTGTTCGGCAACAGCACCGGTGGTGGACGTTGTTAACCGGGCCACAACCGATTTGGTAGGAAATTCGATTCTGGTCTGCATAGTTGGGTTGGCTTGTTTTACGCCACATGCCCTTCCTGACGCAACCCTTGTCATTTATCCGGGCTTGGGACTGGCACTCAGAATGTACTGGCTGCACACCCCATGTGGCTGAGTTGGTCAGTTTGTCATTATGCCAATTTTATCATCTGTTGAAAATTTTGCAATAAACTGCTCAGATTTTATTTAATTTTCTTAAAATGTCCAATCTTACTGTGTAAGTGAACATTCTGGTGCAGATCTGCATGTGGATCCTGGTTTGTGGAGATAAACAGAATTGGAACTGGGCCTCATTGCACAATTAAAAACAAAACAAAACCCTAAAACCTAAGATGAACCCAGAATCCAAGTCCAGATCCAAATCAGCACCAGAATTTATGTTTTGTCTCTTAATAATTTTTTTTGCAGCTGGTTTTGTGGAGATCATCTGAAAACACTTTGATTTTATATATATATATATATATATAATCAAATAAAGCTTTGACCGATACATAAAAGGAAACAAAAATATTTCTGAATCCACATCCAAATGTCAGAGTTGAACAGGTTCTTTGTTCTTCTTTAAGATAAAACTGGTCCTTTTACTGATTTAACTGATGGTGGATGAGCTCTTGAGTAAGTCCTGCCAACATTTCTGAAAATGGAAAGAAAAGTCTCCCTTTAATTCTGAAATAACAGAACAATTTCCTGTCCCCCTGTGTGTGTGTGTGTGTGTGTGTGTGTGTGTGTGTGTGTGTGTGGTTGTGTGTGTGTGTGTGTGTGTGGGTGTGGTGTGTGTGTGTCTTAGTGTGCCTAGCGCGCTGCAAGGTCACGTCTGCTCATTACTACGACGGCCTGCTGAAGAAATGTGTGAGCTGTGCCGACATCTGCGGACGCCATCCTGCAGAATGTTCACCGCACTGTAACAGTGAGGGGCTACCGCACACACACACACACACACGCACGGTGAAACATCGACGCCCACCACGTCCACCAACCAACTGGATGCTTTTGTGTTATTCGTATAGAGTAAAATACCTCCAATGTGCTCCCAATGAAGTTATCTGAATTCAATACTTTCAAAATAAAAGCTCGAGGGTGTCAGTGCAGGTTATAAAAGACAAAAGCAAAGGGGCTCAGGTGTAAAGGACAGCGGCCAGAACCTTGACTCATCCTGATCTCATGAGCTGGTGTCTCCTTTATTCCCAGAAAACATTCCGTCTTCGTTCCACTCCACATGCTCAGAGATTCTGGACTCTGCTGCCCCCTTTTGGCTGCAAATCCACTAAATCAAGATCTGACCCCTGGTTAAATGTCTCGACCCCGTGCCCTCAGGCATCGCTGCAGACAGGTGGAGAAGGTGGGAAAAAGGACAAACTACAGGCACCTCTGGGTGTTCTGAGGACAGTCTATCAGAAGGCTGAAGCTCATTATCTGTCTCATATTATGTCCAGCAGTTGTCCTCGTCCCAGAGTGTTATTTCAGACTATAAACTCAGTTGTAAACCCATGACCCTCTGTTTGACGGACGCTACAACCACGACCTGTGAGCCGTTTCTTCAGTTGTTTTTTTACTGGCAGAGACTCATAAGTCAGACAGAAAGCTGATCAGAAAGGTATTGATCTGTCTCTCTCGTGCACATTCTCCTGTGCTTGAGCACTTTGAGTCCGTCTCTTTCGTCCCTCAGTGAGGTCCAGAACACACCGTACCCACTAGCTTGTCCTTTAGATGTTGTTCCAGCTAAAGTGCTGAAAGAGGTTTTTAATCCTGTCCGGTGTCCTGACTCCTATTAACTCCTGTTAACTCCTGTTAACTCAGGGTCTGTTCCAGCTGATTTTAAATGCACTGTGATTTGACCCCACCATAAAAAACCTCACCTGGACTTTTCAGTTTGGTCAAATATTAGACCCGTGTCACATCTGCCATTTCTCTCGAAGGTTTTAGAAAAAGGTTGTTTTTACAGTTCTAGTTATTTTTAGAAAACAATCACATCTTTGAAAAATTCCAGTATGGGTTTAGATCACGACACAGCACCGAGTCGGCACTTTTAAAAGTACATCATGACATCACTCGGTCTGAATCCTGCTGTGCTGGTTCTGTTGGACCTCACAGCAGCCTTTGACACTGTGGGTCACACAGTACGTGTTTTCCGGTAGAGCACCTTACTGGCATTCATGGTACTGTGCTTAAGTGGTTTAAATCATATTTGGCTGAAAGGAGTGGTTATTGGTGACCTCCACTCATCAGTTGCTCCTCTTTGTTGTGGAGTGCCACAGGGTTCTATTCTTGGCTCTATTCTATTTTCTTTGCACATTATTCCATTGGGGTCAATTATAGCTGGGCACAATCTGTCCTTTCATTGTTATGCAGATGATCTGATAATCTATCTGCCTATGAGGACCAAAGGGAGTGATGCTTTGACTTCATTGTTTAATTGTATTCATGATGTAAATCAGTGTCTCTCCCAAAACATCCTTCACCTGAAGCTTCAGCTGTTTGAGGTTCGATCAACAGAAAAACTTTTTTTTTCATCTTCTGGCTAAAGTAAAGTCCTTCCTCAGTCGACGTGATCGTCAGATGACTATTTCTGCTTTTATCAGCTCCAGACTTGATGACTGTAACACACGTCACGCTGGTTTAATTCACACCCAGTCTTCTCATGGACGGATCCAACTTGTGCAAAATGCTGCTGCTCCTTTTAATGGACACTTCCAGAAATGAGCATATTACTCCTGTACTTTCCTCACTTCACTAGCTTCTAGTTCATTGGACTCTTGCTTGCCTCTACTGGTGGTTGGCTCTCACTGCAGTATTGTATCACTTCCTGTTCCGGAGCACAGCGGTGTTTTTCTGTATCTGTTAGCTGTTTAATCTGTGCAGTTAGATTGATCTAGTTATCTAGATAACAATTTGTTTCACAGTGTAATCTTCACATGCCTTAACTAAGCACTCTCTCTGCTGAATCACCTCTAAATTATTTACACATTATTCACTTTGTGTGTTTTTAGGAATCTGCTAGCTTAGCGCAGCTACTAGCTCTTAGCCGGTTTAGAATGGCGGCTTCTCCTGTCTCTCCCGCACTTTTCTGCTCTGGGTGTGAAATGTTTAGTTATTCCTAGCCAGGCCCCTGTAGTCGGTGCGGACCAAGGTAGCTTAGCCGCCATTAGTTTCCCTCTGGCAGATCCCGAGCAGCCGGGAAAGCAGGCCGACTGGGTGACTGTGAGGAGGAAGCGTAGCCCTAAACAGAAGCCCCGTGTACACCGCCAACCCGTTCACATTTCTAACCGTTTTTCCCCACTCGACGACACACCTGCCGAGGATCAAACTCTGGTTATTGGCGACTCTGTTTTGCGAAATGTGAAGTTAGCGACACCAGCAACCATAGTCAATTGTCTTCTGGGGGCCAGAGCAGGCGACATTGAAGGAAATTTGAAACTGCTGGCTAAGGCTAAGCGTAAATTTGGTAAGATTGTAATTCACGTCGGCAGTAATGACACCCGGTTACGCCAATCGGAGGTCACTAAAATTAACATTGAATCGGTGTGTAACTTTGCAAAAACAATGTCGGACTCTGTAGTTTTCTCTGGGCCCCTCCCCAATCGGACCGGGAGTGACATGTTTAGCCGCATGTTCTCCTTGAATTGCTGGCTGTCTGAGTGGTGTCCAAAAAATGAGGTGGGCTTCATAGATAATTGGCAAAGCTTCTGGGGAAAAACCTGGTCTTGTTAGGAGAGACGGCATCCATCCCACTTTGGATGGAGCAGCTCTCATTTCTAGAAATCTGGCCAATTTTCTTAAATCCTCCAAACCGTGACTATCCAGGGTTGGGACCAGGAAGCAGAGTTGTAGTCTTACACACCTCTCTGCAGCTTCTCTCCCCCCTGCCATCCCCTCATTACCCCATCCCCGTAGAGACGGTGCCTGCTCCCAGACTACCAATAACCAGCAAAAATCTATTTAAGCATAAAAATTCAAAAAGAAAAAATAATATAGCACCTTCAACTGCACCACAGACTAAAACAGTTAAATGTGGTCTATTAAACATTAGGTCTCTCTCTTCTAAGTCCCTGTTGGTAAATTATATAATAATTGATCAACATATTGATTTATTCTGCCTTACAGAAACCTGGTTACAGCAGGATGAATATGTTAGTTTAAATGAGTCAACACCCCCGAGTCACACTAACTGTCAGAATGCTCGTAGCACGGGCCGAGGAGGAGGATTAGCAGCAATCTTCCATTCCAGCTTATTAATTAATCAAAAAACCCAGACAGAGCTTTAATTCATTTGAAAGCTTGACTCTTAGTCTTGTCCATCCAAATTGGAAGTCCCAAAAACCAGTTTTATTTGTTATTATCTATCGTCCACCTGGTCGTTACTGTGAGTTTCTCTGTGAATTTTCAGACCTTTTGTCTGACTTAGTGCTTAGCTCAGATAAGATAATTATAGTGGGCGATTTTAACATCCACACAGATGCTGAGAATGACAGCCTATTATTATTATTATCTATTATTAGACTCTATTGGCTTTGCTCAAAATGTAAATGAGTCCACCCACCACTTTAATCATATCTTAGATCTTGTTCTGACTTATGGTATGGAAATAGAAGACTTAACAGTATTCCCTGAAAACTCCCTTCTGTCTGATCATTTCTTAATAACATTTACATTTACTCTGATGGACTACCCAGCAGTGGGGAATAAGTTTCATTACACTAGAAGTCTTTCAGAAAGCGCTGTAACTAGGTTTAAGGATATGATTCCTTCTTTATGTTCTCTAATGCCATATACCAACACAGTGCAGAGTAGCTACCTAAACTCTGTAAGTGAGATAGAGTATCTCGTCAATAGTTTTACATCCTCATTGAAGACAACTTTGGATGCTGTAGCTCCTCTGAAAAAGAGAGCTTTAAATCAGAAGTGCCTGACTCCGTGGTATAACTTACAAACTCGTAGCTTAAAGCAGATAACCCGTAAGTTGGAGAGGAAATGGCGTCTCACTAATTTAGAAGATCTTCACTTAGCCTGGAAAAAGAGTCTGTTGCTCTATAAAAAAGCCCTCCGTAAAGCTAGGACATCTTTCTACTCATCACTAATTGAAGAAAATAAGAACAACCCCAGGTTTCTTTTCAGCACTGTAGGCAGGCTGACAAAGAGTCAGAGCTCTATTGAGCTGAGTATTCCATTAACTTTAACTAGTAATGACTTCATGACTTTCTTTGCTAACAAAATTTTAACTATTAGAGAAAAAATTACTCATAACCATCCCAAAGATGTATCGTTATCTTTGGCTGCTTTCAGTGATGCCGGTATTTGGTTAGACTCTTTCTCTCCGATTGTTCTGTCTGAGTTATTTTCATTAGTTACTTCATCCAAACCATCAACATGTTTATTAGACCCCATTCCTACCAGGCTGCTCAAGGAAGCCCTACCATTATTTAATGCTTCGATCTTAAATATGATCAATCTATCTTTATTAGTTGGCTATGTACCACAGGCTTTTAAGGTGGCAGTAATTAAACCATTACTTAAAAAGCCATCACTTGACCCAGCTATCTTAGCTAATTATAGGCCAATCTCCAACCTTCCTTTTCTCTCAAAAATTCTTGAAAGGGTAGTTGTAAAACAGCTAACTGATCATCTGCAGAGGAATGGTCTATTTGAAGAGTTTCAGTCAGGTTTTAGAATTCATCATAGTACAGAAACAGCATTAGTGAAGGTTACAAATGATCTTATGGCCTCGGACAGTGGACTCATCTCTGTGCTTGTTCTGTTAGACCTCAGTGCTGCTTTTGATACTGTTGACCATAAAATTTTATTACAGAGATTAGAGCATGCCATAGGTATTAAAGGCACTGCACTGCTGTGGTTTGAATCATATTTGTCTAATAGATTACAATTTGTTCATGTAAATGGGGAATTTTCTTCACAGACTAAAGTTAATTATGGAGTTCCACAAGGTTCTGTGCTAGGACCAATTTTATTCACTTTATACATGCTTCCCTTAGGCAGTATTATTAGACGGTATTGTTTAAATTTTCATTGTTACGCAGATGATACCCAGCTTTATCTATCCATGAAGCCAGAGGAAACACACCAATTAGCTAAACTGCAGGATTGTCATACAGACATAAAGACGTGGATGACCTCTAATTTCCTGCTTTTAAACTCAGATAAAACTGAAGTTATTGTACTTGGCCCCACAAATCTTAGAAACATGGTGTCTAACCAGATCCTTACTCTGGATGGCATTACCCTGACCTCTAGTAATACTGTGAGAAATCTTGGAGTCATTTTTGATCAGGATATGTCATTCAAAGCGCATATTAAACAAATATGTAGGACTGCTTTTTTGCATTTACGCAATATCTCTAAAATCAGAAAGGTCTTGTCTCAGAGTGATGCTGAAAAACTAATTCATGCATTTATTTCCTCTAGGCTGGACTATTGTAATTCATTATTATCAGGTTGTCCTAAAAGTTCCCTAAAAAGCCTTCAGTTAATTCAAAATGCTGCAGCTAGAGTGCTGACGGGGACTAGGAGAGAGCATATCTCACCCATATTGGCCTCTCTTCATTGGCTTCCTGTTAATTCTAGAATAGAATTTAAAATTCTTCTTCTTACTTATAAGGTTTTGAATAATCAGGTCCCATCTTATCTTAGGGACCTCGTAGTACCATATCACCCCAATAGAGCGCTTCGCTCTCAGACTGCAGGCTTACTTGTAGTTCCTAGGGTTTGTAAGAGTAGAATGGGAGGCAGAGCCTTCAGCTTTCAGGCTCCTCTCCTGTGGAACCAGCTCCCAATTCAGATCAGGGAGACAGACACCCTCTCTACTTTTAAGATTAGGCTTAAAACTTTCCTTTTTGCTAAAGCTTATAGTTAGGGCTGGATCAGGTGACCCTGAACCATCCCTTAGTTATGCTGCTATAGACGTAGACTGCTGGGGGGTTCCCATGATGCACTGTTTCTTTCTCTTTTTGCTCTGTATGCACCACTCTGCATTTAATCATTAGTGATCGATCTCTGCTCCCCTCCACAGCATGTCTTTTTCCTGGTTCTCTCCCTCAGCCCCAACCAGTCCCAGCAGAAGACTGCCCCTCCCTGAGCCTGGTTCTGCTGGAGGTTTCTTCCTGTTAAAAGGGAGTTTTTCCTTCCCACTGTAGCCAAGTGCTTGCTCACAGGGGGTCGTTTTGACCATTGGGGTTTTTACATAATTATTGTATGGCCTTGCCTTACAATATAAAGTGCCTTGGGGCAACTGTTTGTTGTGATTTGGCGCTATATAAAAAAAAATTGATTGATTGATTTTAGAATTGATTTTAAGATATTACTGTTTGTTTTTAAAGCTGTTAATGTTCTTACACCTTCGTACCTGTGTGAAGTTTTAACTTTCCTCACTTACAGTCGGACATTACGGCATCTGGTCGACTTTACTTTAGATGTTCTGATTTCAAAATACAAAACTCTGAACCTAGACTGTGGAACAAAGTTACCTCCTTAAGACTTATTTATTCTAAGTGGCTTTTAACACCTGGTGGCACTGTGACGTGTTTTTATGTGCCTTTTTAACTCTATTATATGCCTGTTTTTATTTTTTGTTAATTCTTGATCTTTGATTTTACCATCAAGCACGACATCAATAAATGTTGATTGATTGAAAATAATTTAAGACTGTTTGCTGGCAGTAATTTTGGCCAATTTATTAATTTTTATCTATTTTTTAAAAACCTGTTTGTGTGTGATTAGCCCCACATTAGCGGGAGCACTGAGCTTCCAGATGGTGACTGTACGAGTATTTCTAGTCAACAAAAGCATTTTAATTAAACATTTTAATTAAACCACAGGACAATCTGAGCATCGTAAACTGTTCATGACATTTTAGAGGCTACAGGAGCCACAGTGTTCCTCTGATCAACGTCTCCTGGTTGAAGTTTCCAGGCATATCGCAGATTCCAGAACGACCTTGGCACCGACCCCTTTAGACGACTCCACAGTTGCCCTCCACTTCCTGCTGTCCCTCAGCGTGGTGCTGCTGCTGTCCAGTTTGGTTCTGGCTTTGGTGGTCGTCCTAAAGAGTGGAAGAAACAGAACCTCCAAACCCAGAGACAAAGAGGGAGTGGTCCAGACCAGACAGGAACACCACCTCCCAGGACGGAACTCTAAACGTGAGCAAGCACTCTATGTCAGTGAAACCACAGCGTTGTCCAACATGTAATCTGTGTGTCTTTGTTTGTGCACAGTGTTTTCCAAGGATCCAGATGACACCAATCCCACTGAGACCTGCGCCTGCGTCCACTGTTTCCCTGACCTGAAAGGATCAAGTCAGAACCACAGCTGGCCACACAGAGACCTTTTCTCCTCCTACAACGAGGACGTCCTGCAGCGGGCGCAGGTCCAATCTCAAAGTCCCATCAAGACTCAGGAGGGCACGTCCATGTCTGTGCTGGAGGTGCAGCAGGATGTCCGCGTCTCTCCACAAGTGGACCCAAACCAACGCGTCCAGCAATGAGCTCATTTAGCGGTTTTACCTTCAGAAAAACAAAACTGTCAAACATAAAATTCAGGATGTGAAACTGAGAAAATATTAAAATGTCAGAAAGAAAAAAAAAAAGAATCAACAGAAGTCTTAAAAAAAAGAAGCTGCTTTTAGAAATTTACACTTAAATTGTTCTAAAGTTGCAATGATTAAATACCCAAATTCTAAAATTTGAGTTGAGATGTGGACAAAATGAGGACATGATTCTGGGCTTTGAGAAATAATGACTGGACCCCCCCCGATTTTAAGCCCTGGTCACACGGCACTAATGAAGGACACTGAAGCCTAAACGAAACAAAATTCTGGACTTATGTTGACATCGTTTAACTGCTGTCTAGCTTCGTTCTGTAGCTGGCGCTTCGTCAACCTAAATTTGTTCGTATTCCGTTTTGCTTTCTGTCTTGATGGTTCCTCATCGTTTGTGTAGTTCTCGTACAGTCAGCGTTCCATTTGACTCTCGTTTAACCTCCCAAGTCTGATGTCTTGCATGAACATTGACAATACCTGAACGGATCAATAACTGAAGATCCAATTACCTGAGCGTGACTCGTCCATGTGTGGGACAAAAAGCAACGTTTTCATACAGAAAGGACAGTGGCAAGAACGTTTTATCAACTACTTTAACTATTTACACACGCATGCATGTGCGTGCTCACGTTGTTGTAGTGAAGACAGACCTGTTGTCAAGACAACTAACTCTGGCAGCTGCAAAGTGTCAAGGTCGCCGTTCGCTTCGTTTTTCTTTTGTTACTTTGTCTTTTACAGTAGTGTTCAGATAGACTGGGAGACCTGGGAACAGCTCGCACCCAACCAGGACACTTGGCGTCATGCCATATTAACTGGAATAAAACATGCTGAGCTACAAAGAAGAACTTGCAATGAAGAGAAGAGGCAACGAAGGAAAAGAAGTCGTCCAAACTAGGGGCACAGACCATCGTCTCTCGAGACGGAAGGAGCCAACAATCAGAATAATAGTAGTGCTATGTGACTAAAAAGATGAATCCAGGTTTTGAGTATATTTCTTATTGTTACATGGGAAACAAGGTACCAGTAGATTCAGTAGATTCTCACAAATCCAACAAGACCAAGCATTCATGATATGCACACTCTTAAGGCTATGAAATTGGGCTATTAGTAAAAAAAAAGTAGAAAAGGGGGTGTTCACAATAATAGTAGTCTGCTGTTGACGCTACAAACTCAAAACTATTATGTTAAAACTGCTTTTTTTTAGCAATCCTGTGAATCACTAAACTAGTATTTAGTTGTAGAGTAGAGAAGCTTGAATTTTCGACTGGACTGGGTTGCTTGACGCGAAGACGTTTCGCTTCAAATTGCAGAAGCTTTCTCAGGTAAAATTCTTGCTCTGGAAGTCTGACTTCTGTCTGACTCTTGTAGAAAAGAATAAACCAGAAGCCAACAAAAGCTGGAGTTTTAAACCTAACCAGACCCCTCCTACTGAGAGGCAGACTGCTATAGGCTAGTGACTAAACAATAGCTCTAATTAGCAACTATTGTGCTCTAGTTAGCACACCTAATGACAGGGCAGCTGTCCCTCTAATGATGGGATGGATGCCTTTCTGATGGCTCCCTTGATGACTCTCCTGATGTGAATGACTCATTACCATGAACAAAAGACTGAAACTGCTTTGACCTGAGTACCCCATTGTAAACAGGGGATAAAGTGTGTCTCAGACCCCCTCCCTGATTAAGGCTGGGTTTCAACTGTTTCACAAAGAATGCTTCCTTGACCCCTCTCTCTCAAACCATTTCTTCTCTCTGGCTAATATTTTAACTTCCTTGTCCTCAAACGTGTGGTTAGTGTCTTTAAGGTGGACATGAACTGCAGACTGAGGTCCACTGGCGCCCTCTCTGCAGTGCTGGTATAGCCTTTTGTGTAAAGGTTGCTTAGTCTCACCTATGTAGTGTCTGTTACAGTTTTCCTGACATCTGATAGAATACACTACATTGCTCTGTTTGTAACTAGGGATCATGTCCTTAGGGTGAACTAATGTCTGTCTCAAGGTGTTAACTGGTTTAAAGTAAACTGGGATTTTGTGCTGTCTGAAGATCCTCTGTAGTTTTTCCCCTACTCCTGCTAAATAAGGGCGAGACACTCTTCTTCTTGTCTCCGTCTCCTGTCTATCTGGTCTTTTTGTTCTCTGGGACTTCTGCACTTTGTCCAGGGACCATCGTGGGTACCCACATACTGTGAGGGCTTTCCGGACATGTTGTTCTTTAGCCCTTCCCTCTGCAGTTGTGGGCACCTGTAAGGCTCTGTGTTGAAGAGTCCTGATCACCCCGAGCTTGTGTTCAAGGGGGTGGTTTGAGCCAAAGAGCAGATATTGGTCAGTGCGAGTGGGTTTTCTGTAAACCTCTGTCTGGAGCTGCCTGTTCTCTCCAATCGTAACATCACAGTCCAAGAAGGCTAAATGGTTGTTTCTGGCATCCTCATGTGTGAATTTGATATTGGCGTCCACCGAGTTGATGTGTTCTGTAAAGTCCTCAACCTCCTGTTGCTTGATTTTAACCCATGTGTCATCAACATATCTGAACCAGTGACTGGGAGAGATGCCCGTGAAAGATTTCAAGGCTGTCTTCTCCACTCGCTCCATGTACAGATTGGCCACAATGGGGGATACCGGAGACCCCATCGCACATCCATGAATCTGTCTGTAGTAATTCCCCCTAAACAGGAAATACATGGTGTTGAGACAGATCTCCAAGATCTCCCTTAGATCTTTAGAAATTAGTTCACCCTAAGGACATGATCCCTAGTTACAAACAGAGCAATGTAGTGTATTCTATCAGATGTCAGGAAAACTGTAACGAACACTACATAGGTGAAACGAAGCAACCTTTACACAAAAGGCTATACCAGCACCGCAGAGAGGGCACCAGTGGACCTCAGTCTGTGGTTCATCTCCACCTTAAAGACACTAACCACACGTTTGAGGACAAGGAAGTTAAAATATTAGCCAGAGAGAAGAAATGGTTTGAGAGAAGTGTCCAGGAGGCATTCTTTGTGAAACATTTGAAACCCAGCCTTAACCGGGGAGGGGGTCTGAGACACACTTTATCCCCTGTTTACAATGGGGTACTCAGGTCAAAGGAGTTTCAGTCTTTCGTTCATGGTAATGAGTCATTCACGTCATCAAGGGAGCCATCAGAAAGGCATCCATCCCATCATTAGAGGGACAGCTGTCCTGTCATTAGGTGTGCTAACTACAGCACAATAGTTAGCCTCTCAGTAGGTTAGGTTAGGTTTAAAACTCCAGCTTTTGTTGGCTTCTGGTTTATTCTTCTCTACAAGAGTCAGACAGAAGTCAGACTTCCAGAGCAAGAATTTTAGCTGAGGAAGCTTCTGCGATTTGAAGCGAAACGTTCTCGCGTCAAGCAACCCAGTCCAGTCGAAGATTCAAGCTTCTCTACTATGGAAACCACCTGGACAAGTGAGAGCCTACACAGAAATATTTAGTTGTATTACCACAGTTTTTCATGATTTCTTCACATCTGCGAGGCATTAATTTTGCTGGTTTGGAACCAAGATTTTGCTTGTTTACTAGTGTGCTTGGGGTCATTGTCTTGTTGAAACACCCATTTCAAGGGCATGACCTCTTCAAGTATTTTGACATATCCAAACTGATCCATGATACCTGGTATGTGATATATAGGCCCAACACCATAGTAGGAGAAACATGCCCATGTCATGATGCTTGCACCACCATGCTTCACTGTCTTCACTGTGAACTGTGGCTTGAATTCAGAGTTTGGGGGTCGTCTCACAAACTGTCTGCGGCCCTTGGACCCAAAAAGAACAATTTTACTCTCATCAGTCCACAAAATATTCCTCCATTTCTCTTTAGGCCAGTTGACGTGTTCTTTGGCAAATTGTAACCGATTCTGCACATGTCTTTTATTTAACAGAGGGACTTTGAGGGAGATTCTTGCAAATAAATTAGCTTCACACAGGTGTCTTCTAACTGTCACAGCACTTACAGGTAACTCCAGACTGTCTTTGATCATCCTGGAGCTGATCAATGGGTGAGCCTTTGCCATTCTGGTTATTCTTCTATCCATTTTGATGGTTGTTTTCCGTTTTCTTCCATGCGTGTTTTTTTTTTTTTTTTTTGTCCATTTTAAAGCATTGGAGATCATTATAGATGAACAGCCTATAATTTTTTGCACCTGCGTATAAGTTTTCCCCTCTCCAATCAACTTTTTAATCAAACTACGCTGTTCTTCTGAACAATATCTTGAACGTCCCATTTTCCTCAGGCTTTCAAAGAGGAAAAGCATGTTCAACAGGTGCTGGCTTCATCCTTAAATAGGGGACACCTGATTCACACCTGTTTGTGCCACAAAACTGACAAACTCACTGACTGAATGCCACACTACTATTAATGTGAACACCCCTTTTCTACTTTTTTTTTTTTTACTAAGAGCCCAATTTCATAGCCTTAAGAGTGTGCATATCATGAATGCTTGGTCTTGTTGGATTTGTGAGAATCTACTGAATCTACTGGTACCTTGTTTCCCATGTAACAATAAGAAATATACTCAAAACCTGGATTAATCTTTTTAGTCACATAGCACTACTATTATTCTGAACACTACTGTATGTGCTCTGCACTCACAGGCTTTTCGGTGATGGGAGACGTTCTGGCTCATTTGTCCACTTTTTCTCAATGATTTGTGGCTTTGTGACTTTTTTCCGTCGTTCAGCTAATGCCCTGTAACCGGGCCTTTCAATTATTTTCTGACATTTTATTAATCAAACAACTAAACAAGAAAATAATCCAAGATTAATTCAAGTTTTCCACTGCTGGCGTGCATACCATAGCCTTTTTTTTTTCTTCTTTTGTTTAAATTTATATTGTAAATGTGTTGTGATTTCTACAGTATATTTTTCCTGTTTTGGCACAGGGAAAAAAAAAATTAAGGATCATAACAACCTCTCATATATTACATTATAATGTTAAAAAAAAAAAACATTTCAAATAAAATTCAGCAATCAACCCTCTTCATTTAATTATGCTATAAAACTATGCAAAAGCAAAACAAATTAAAACTAGCATTTGACCACATAAAATACAGATGATTGGTCTTTAATTCATTAAACTCTAGGAGGCGCACTTATGTGTGTATGAAATTCTAGTACGAGTCAGAGTTGGTTTATACCTTTAAAAATTTAATATAAGCAACAGGTTCATTGTTGTGTCCCACAGGAGCCTGAACTCAGGGTCCTTGAAATGGAGTGATAGCTCCACCTGATGGAAATTTACCTTTAATGCAGGTACAATAATTTTACCATGAGTGCTTGTATATAAAATTTTGACACTGTAGCAGTGATTTGCTGCCCCCCCACCCCATGAATTAACAGGGATGCTGGTAACTTGTTACTTATTAACATGTTACTCTAACCTGACTGCTGTCTTCAGTAAGTAAGTAAACTTTATTTATATAGCGCTTTTCACAGACAGGGGTCACAAAGCGCTTTACAAGGTAAAACAATAAAAATATACAGTAAAACACTCAGTACTAAAAGATTATTGGCCATGAAAAGCCTGTTTAAAAAGTAGAGTCTTTAGTTGCTTTTTGAACATCTCAACAGAGTCCAGGGATCGCAGGGACGGAGGGAGTTCGTTCCAGAGACAAGGCGCTACGGCTTTAAAAGATCGGTCTCCTCGAGTTTTAAAGGAGGTTCGAGGAACCATCAACAGGTTCTGACCTACAGATCTGAGGCTGCGGGCTGAGGTGTAGGGCTGAATCAAGTCAGCAATGTAATCAGGAGCCTGACCATGTAGAGCTCTAAAAGTCAAAACCAAGATTTTAAAATTAATTCTGGAGGCAACAGGGAGACAGTGGAGGGATTCCAAGATAGGCGTGATGTGGGCTCTCCTGTTGGTGCGGGTCAGAAGCCTCGCAGCAGAGTTCTGGACATACTGCAACCGATTTATCTCCTTCTTACCCAGGCAAGTGAACAGGCTGTTGCAATAGTCCAACCACGTGGAGACAAAGGCATGGATAATTTCCTCTAATTCTTTCTGTGACACCAATTGTTTAAGTTTGGCGATATTTCGCAGTTGAAAGAAGCAATTCTTCACAAGCTTGCTTGCGTGCTGAGCAAGAGACATTCCTTCATCGAAAATAATGCCAAGGTTTCTAAGGCTTGTTTTTGCCGTTAAGCCCAAGTCACCAAGGAGGCTCCTAATAACAGGAACAGCACTGTCAGGGGCAACAATAAGTGTCTCAGTTTTTCCAGAGTTCAGTTGCAGATGGTTTCCATTAAGCCACTTCTTCACCTGTGACAGGCAGTCAAATAAAGAGTTCAATTGTGGACTTCTGAAATCTTAAAGGAACAGTACAGTTGTAAGTAACAGTAACAAGTAATCTAACATGCTGATATTCCCAAATGAGTAATCAGACTGAAGTTACTTCTCCAAGTCACTGTGCGCTTGTTTGTATTTTTATACAGTGTGAATCGGGGAGTGCCTGACCCGTCAATCGCAGCATTAAACCTGGCTCGTGGGCAGGGGGAAGGTTGGGGGTCCGGCTGTTTATGATGTGAGTCCTCAGAAACGGGAGGAAACTGGACCACGTCACACCGGCTTCCTCTGAGTCAAAGGTCAGGTTTTAAAATCTTACTGCTGGGCTAGAAAGCTCTGAATGGTCATGGACCAAAATACATGCTGGATTTATTAGTTCCCTACATAGTAAACTTTGCAAAAATCACCAGTGTTAAATTAACATCAACAGTGTTAAATTCAGACTGACGGTGTACAAATGGTCCCACACTGACCTCGTGTGGGACCATTTGTACACCGTCAGTGTGTTAACCAACTTTCTTTGTACAACAGGGTGGGCTGGTGCTCGGCCCTGACGCGCTGAAACACACACACACACAAAATTATTATTTGCAATGAAATATCTGAATTAACAAAATGGTCAACCTTAGACAAATTACGCATTTACTTCCAAAAAAAAAAAAAAAAGTGAAAAAAAATAGATAAATGATCAAAACAATGTTCCTTCTTGCACATCCTCATATGTTGTGCAACGTTTCACTAAAATCCAGCAACAAACACTGACTGACATTCACACAGCGTCCAAAAGGCGCCGGTGAAGACGAACAGAACAAACCTGCTTACAGATATAGATTTTATTTCATCTTTTTTTAATCACTGTGTCCAGTTCTTGCAGCAGTTACACATGGTGTGTGAGGAATGAGCGACCGGATCGCGGCAGCCTTCTTCCCGCTGCCACTCTGGAGCCGGATCCAGTCATAGAGATTAGAAAAGAGGTTTCACCATTTCTCTCTCTTACATACAAACTGTACATATATGTATACACATCCACATACATGACAGAGAGTGAAAGGAAAAAAAAAAACGAAAAAAAAACCGGACCCAATCATACCGATATCCAGCTCAGACGGCATGCTGAACGCAAGTACTGATTCAGTACACGAACACACGTGACATACGCACGCGCACAACACACGTGCATACAAACAGGAACGCACAACACTTTTTATTCTCCTCAGATATTCAAGAACGCCCGCGCCTCCCTTCACTGACACGTAAAAAATGCACAGAGTTAGAGCGACATGCGACTGACAGTTAACGCTGACCCACACACCCACAGTAAGGCTCCTCTTCAAAGTTCAGAAACTTTTTTTTTTTTCTTGCCATTTACCTGAAACAGCATCACAAGAAGGTACCGAGTGCATGAGAGCATTATGGCAACTGTTGGTGACAAAAAAAACCCAAAAAAAAAAAACAGCCAAGATTACCATGAAAATAAACCCGGTACAACAATGACATTTATTGAAGTTGTAATATTAAGAGAAAAAAAAGACAACTGAAATTCCCAGCAGACCTGAATGAGTTCAGCAAATTAATTAAATTGTCATCTGTTCTGTTAATTGATACATTTCTTGGGTCCAATAAAACAAAATTTTGACTCGTTTCAACAACTCAAATTTTTCTTTGACAAAATGTTCTACGACGACATAAATGCTCCAAACATTTTAATGGAGTTCAAAGGGGTGATGTTATGGTCATATATATATATATATATATATATACACAAACATCAACAGCTGTCGCCAAAAACGAGAAAAATAAATTCAAGTCTCAGAAATTACAGGGTTTTTTGTGCCTGCAGCTTAAATAGGAAGCAGCAGATGGTGGCCACACCCCCTCTGCTGTACAACGACGAATTATAACAATTTAGGGCTCCATCAGTTTTCTGTGTGGGTTTGTCCCATGGCCCTCCTCAGTGGGTATGTCCCACAGGCCATTTCAGTGGGCGTGTCCCACAGGCCTCACGTTACTTATGCTACAAATGACAGTGACAAGAGGTCGGCTTTGTCACTTGGTGGGTGTCCCCGGGACGTACATGCCAACATTTCTGTAAGACTTCAGAGGTGCCATCTGGTGACAAAAAAAACAGCATTTTTAGATTTAGAAGTGTTTATTTCTCACTAACGTTTAGAAACTGAGAAACATGTTAGATTTATACAGACATAAAATGTTTTGGAGTATTTCCCGCCCATCTTTGATTATTTTGTTTGAGCAAACCACCAGCTGATATCACGCTGCTCAGTATTTGCATAAAAATAGACTTCTGGTCTATTTTGGACCCACCTAGCCAGCAGCAGAGTGACCGTTGTCTCTTACTGCTGCAAAACACCTGCTCTGATCAAAAATGAACTGCCAGTCATTTTACTTCAGTCACTCATAGCTAAAGTGACCACAGCTTTATTCTGTGTCCACCCTCAAGATAGGGCCCACGCCACAGGATTGCAAACTGGCTAAATTTGAGAAACTGTTCTCAACTCTCCCAATGTTTTCATGTGTGAAATTTACACAGAAGTTGAGGGGAAATTAAAAATGTTTCTTTTGTGGGTTCTTGGTATAAATTGTAATCTGTAGGTTTTTTTATACTGTGTTCTGATTAATGAATACATGAAATAAAATCATGTGCAGCAACAACCTCCAGGATACAGTATTACTTGTTTTTTGCAGGATTAAGAAACCAGATTAGTGTGAAACATTACATCCCTGTCTCCAATTCAAAAGATTCCTCAACACATTTCTTCTAAAACAGGCCCATTTTTCCTTAGACTTTACCTCGTAATATTACAACTTGTTCTTAAAATTGCAGATTATTTTCTTTCCACAGGGTGGTCAGTGGTTAGCACTGCTGCCTCACAGCAAGAAGGTTGTGGGTTCACTTGCAACGTGGTCCTTTCACTGTGTAGTTCACATGTTCTCCCCGTGTTGGCGTGGGTTCCCATCGGGAGCTCTGGCTCCTCCCACTTCCAAAGACATGATGGTTCGGTAAAAGTGGTGACTCTAAACTGAGCGTAGGTGCGAGTGTGTCTGTCCGCCTACATGTGGCCCTGCAGTAACCTGGTGTCCTGTCCAGGGTGAACGCCGCCCCTTGGCCAATGACTGCTGGGACAAGAAATGAATGAATGAATTTTCTTTCAACAGTGCCTTTAACACACTTTCATGTGTTTAAAAAAACAAACAAAGACAATTCTGCATCTCTGAGTACAAACAACATCTGACAGCACAAAGTAACAAAAATGATCAAGGTGCGAGTTTTCGGGGAGGCGGGAAGAATGCAAAACTAAACAAATGTTCCAATTACAGTATGTAGAAAAATAGATTCACCATTTCATTTAATTCCCCACATGACTGGAAGCAGCAAGAAATACAGAGGAGATAAACCCATGACCCTTCACGACGTCATCCAAAGTCTTCTGGGAAAGTTTACCGACAATGATTGGAAATAATTCTGTGCGCACAGCGTCCGTAATGCCGTTTATCTCCAGCAGCCGGCGGTCAGTGACAGTAAATACATAACAAGATTCACATCCGTCCTTGAAATATTTGGTCGTTTGGAGGTGTGTCCCTTAAATGTGCTTCTGACCACAACCCCGGCAGTTGGAATCTGTACCATAAAACGAATACATGCGCCCTTTGCTCACCACGTCTCTGCAGCGGTGCGAACACGATGGAGGTCGTTGGCGATGAGCAGCATTTGTGTTTGAGTAAACCTCCCCCCAGAAAAAAACAAACAAAAAAAAGTTCACGAAAACCTTCCGTCTTTACAACAGCAGGAAAGAGGCTCCGTGACCCTGATGTGTAGTCGAGTCGCCGCCTCTCATGTCAAACCAGAGCAGAGCCTTTTTTTTTTTTCCCCGTCTCATTCACATGAATTCCAGTGATTTGGGGAGTTGATCCAAGAACATTATTCCTTCAGAGCGGTCGCTTCTTTCTTCCACAATGAATGCTGGATGAAGATTACAATGTTGCATTTTGGTTGCGACAAGCATTCACACTTACAGAGTTCAGGTAGGACTGTGTTTCTGTGTCGTTGCTTCTCAGTCGGTCCGTTACCTTTCCGTCATGTGACCGATCCCGTGCACACACGAGGAACCTACTCGTACTCCAGGAACTGTTTGTGATAAAACAAAAGGTACCTGTGGAGACAAACACAGCATGGGATCAGACTGAACGCAATGTTAAAAACTGTAATGAACACATGCTCAGCCTCCACGGCAGTGAAACCCCACATGTGAGCAAGATCTCAAGGTCAAAGTCATCCACTTTCAAACTTGACCAAGGTCTGGACCTGATACACCTTTTCTATATGTTTGGGGGCCCGAGGCCCCTCCATTCCACAGCAATCACACCAACAAGCCAATTGCTGACGCTGTCCGATGCCAACCTGTCCACCCGCCTGCCAGGTTGAAGAGAGTAACTCCTTCAGCCTATTAAAAGAGGAGGGGTTAAAAAAAAACCCATCAAATTTATTGTGACAAACATCTATTCTCTTCTGAAAGCCTGCTGTGGCTCCAACTTTTCACTTTTACGCACATAAGCAGCTCGAAGGCGAGTCCGTCCATCCGGTGATATAAATCTCCACTGAAGCTGAAACAGCCAATCACAGGAAAGAACTACAAACTCACGCACCCACTCATAATTTGGCCAACAGAATGATGATCTCTGACTTCATATCGGAGTTTATCAGTAACCACAGGTGTATCTTTAACAACTTACTCCAAAGAGATATTCAAAATATTCCCAAAATAAGAGCACTGGGCCAAAATATTGACTTCAGCTTCAAACCTATTTTCATGATCAATGGTGATCAATTCACTTTGTCCGTAACTAACCCTCCATCATCCCACCTGTGACCTTTCTGTGTGGAGTTTGTGTGTACTCCCCGTGTTTGTGTGGGTTCCCTCTGTGTGCTCTGGCTTCTTCCCACATCCAAAGACACACAGGTGGACTGGAAACTTTAAACTGTCTGTAGGTGTGACTTTTTTTGTCTGTATGCGCCTCTGTGACAGAATGGCATCCTGTCCAGGGTGAACCCGCCTCTCGCCCTGTGACTGATGGGATAGGCTGTGCCCCCGTGACCCTTAATTGGAGTAAGTGGGTAATGAAAATGGATGGATGGATAGATAACCCCTCATTCATTACACCAAATTTTGGTTCAATTTGGATGAAATAAAGTGTCTGATTTTGGTCAAAACAATCAATACTAAACCCCATTCATTAGTTTTTCAAAACCCTAAATGAAAACCAAACTTCTTGATGGTGCTGAAGCCAAAGCCTTGGCGGTATACGGAGGCTCCTCACCCTTCACTGTCGAGGACGTCCTTGATGCTCGCCTTGGTGATAATTGCGTCATCACATTTGAACCACTGGTCTTTGTGCTGGCGGATAAAGGTGGTGTAATGGCCGCTCTCTAGCGTCCCCTGGTGGTTCACCACTGCAAACAGACTATACCTGAGAGGGAGAGAGAAGGAAAGAGAAGGATGTATCTGTGCAAAAACGTCAGTGATACATTTATTTTTAAGGTCTATTTTGAAAGCAGGTTCTTGGTCTTACTTGTTGTCATTGTTGAAGGGGTCCAGAGTCTGTTGGTACTGACCGTTCATCCTGCTCTCTTTACTGAAACACAACCACGTCAACATTCAAACTCAGCCACAGTTATCACCAACACTGCAAAACAAACCAACATAGAAACTCAAAAAGGGACATTCTGGGGAACCAAGCTGTGCCTGAATGTGACTATTTTCGTAATACACTCAGGAAATAGTTTTAGATAAACACAAACAAACCAATTAAAATTTTATTTGTGTAAGTCAGGATGGCACAAGAACACTTTTTCATGTTCAATACTGTCCTGATATGGGAACCTTCAGTATCTGCCAGAAGTGGGACAAAATCATTCTCAAGTCATCAGTCTGCAAGTCTCAAGTCAGCTTGCAAACACTGGTGGTCATGAGTTGAGATTTGCTGATTCACAACTTGAAAGTGACTTCATCTCACCTCTGGTATCTTCCTATACAGAACAACATTTTGCTGGATGTACTCTGCTCAAATAAACTGTCTAGCAAAAACACAACACGCTGACATTTCAAAGTTCTGATGTCAGATCCAGTAATTTTGGCCAATATCAGCGAGATACCAATCTGAAATATCCACTTTGCACATAGAGTAATACGTCACGTGTTCATGCAGCTGGATTGTAATATTACTGCACTTGAAACATTATTCTGCAGCAGACTCTAGCGTATGTGTGACGGTTTGTGCAGCAAGTTTTTTTTTGTTTGTTTTTTTTTTTAACTTCCTGTGTGATGCAGTTCGTTTGGTTGCTCACCTGGAGGCCATGAAGGGGGTCATATCCAGCTCCAGAGGAAACGAGACGTAGGTTGTGATCTTCCGCCGTAGTTTGGCAGAGTGTTCAAACCGCTGAGGGCAAACAAAGATTTTGAAACAGCCATGATGTTATCTGGGAGACATCACTATCAGGGCTGATGCTGATATTTGCACCCTATCAGTGCATCTCTAAAAGTTAGAGTAAATTCACTCAGTCAGATGGAATCTGGCCACAAGTGCAGACCTGCCAACTAGAGAACAACTCATGAGCAGCCTGGATAACAATAGCAGGCACAAACATTTATACAATTATTCTTGTTTGTCTGCTCTGAACCCCAAAAAATAAATAAACAAATAGAAAAAAAATAAAGCTGGGTGTTAGTTTTGATTAAACTAAATTAGAAAAAGTTTATTTTTTAATCAACAGTCTCACAGATTCAAGTAGGACAAATATGTAAAAGTTAAACTGAAACAACTGAATTTATGGTCAAAGTCAACAAGATATACCATATTTTCTGGAGTATAAATTGCACCTTTTTTCCTAGATAATATAATTATTATTATATTATTATTATTATTATTATATTAATTAATAGATAATTATAATGATAATTTAGTTGGGATTTTTATGTGTCGTTATTGTGTACTTTATATTACTGGCTCTTTTATTCTTCCATTATTGGAGTTAATTTTGTGTAGTGCTTTGATTCCTTGGTAAGTCCAATATAACATACTGTCATAACTATTAATAATAGTATAATTAATAATAATGCCTGATTTTTCATTATATAAAGGTCACACAAGAGTAGAAGTTGAAATACTTCCTAGAGGAGTAAAAAACCCTGCAACGTCTACTCCAGAAAACACGGTGGTTTCTTTGGCACCTGGCAACTTTCTCCCGGACGGACTGCTTCCGTGGTGTCTGGCTTGAACTTCCCTCTTCTAATTAATACAAGGTTGCAATTGTTTCTCTTATTCCTGTTACCTGTCAACACTTCTGTTAGTTTTTATGTGCAACCACTGCGAATTTTAGCTCTTTATTGACTCCTGTGTGAATCTTGGGTGTGGTTTAGCATTTTCGTTAGAGGTTAGCTTGTGCTAGCTTGGCTACACACTTGGATTTTCTAGTGCACAATTTACAATGAACAAAAATATAAACCCAACACGTTTGTTTTTGCTCCCATTTTTCATGAACTGAACTTAAAGAGATAAAACATTTTCTATATACACAAAAGACCTAATTCTCTCAAATACTGATCATAAATCTGTCTAAATCTGTGGTAGTGATCACTTCTTTGCCTAGATAATCCATCCCACCTCACAGGTGTGGCATATCAAGATGCTAATTAGACAGCATGATTATTGCATAGGTGTGCCTTAGGCTGGCCACAGTAAAAGGCCACTCTCAAATGTCAGAAACGATGCTTCCTATCCTTTTAAATTAATTTTATTAGTAACGGAACAGGTCTCAGCCTCAACTTTATCTAAATTCTAGAACTGTTAGTGAAGCTTATGGCTAGTGGTCGGCAATCACCTTAGTCTTTTCTCTGCTTTCCTGTCAATTTACTGCTGATGAATTATACCTTAGGTTGTAGTTTTTTTTTTTGGTTGACTGATTCGGCTCTTTTTCTCTCTGTCCCAAGGTGCAGGGGAAAATGCATGGGAGTGGCGTCTGTGGACAACGGGATGCTGGACTGACCATGAGATTGCCATGCCTGAAGCTGATGTAGCAGATGTTACAATTTCTGCTTCTTCAGCTTTTAAAATTTCATAAAAATCTTTAACTGTTAGAATGGCTTAAGCAGTGGGCCCCACCTCCAAGTCTGGTCTATCAGAGGGAGTTTTTCCTTAGTACGGTCTCCCTGTGTGTTTGCTCTCGGGGTTGGTAAGGTTAGACCTTACTTGTGTGAAGCCCCCTGAGGCAGTTTGCTGTGATTTGGCATGATATTGAATGAAATATATTGAAGAACAGAACACAAATATTTGGATTAAATTGAGTTTTTGGTTTTAATCTATGCTGTAAGATTGAAAAGTGCTTCAGAAATACAGCCCAAGCACCATTCCAACTCAATCTGTTCACTCTCTACCAAGAACAACACTTATTGTGAAAATCATTCAGGAACACATGCCATCAGCTGTAGCTTTACACATTTCGCCGCCATGCTGGATACAGCACGACGGCGTGCAGCAGCTCTGCTTTGCTCTTGCTGCTTTTCTAATGTGGAGGTTCAGTTTGGCAGCAAACGTGTTCAAGATACACAGAAATCAAAGCAGCTGAAGTCCTGCAAGAGTCACAAAAGCCCTTCAGAAGGTGCTTCAAGTCAGGCGTCACTGCTCCACCCAGTCGTTTATCTCAGCCACACTAATCCTTTCATTGTCATTTTAAAAACCCTCTAAACATTTATGATATTTTGAATGATGCTGCTGATGAGCCAATAACAGGGCTGTGAAATGAAAACTGATGTCCGAGGAAAATATGCAGGGGGTCTGGGGGGGCACAGGCCCGCAGGAGCTGGGGTCTCAGGCCCCGTGGGATCCCAGAAACCAAATTAATTTTTTATCCAATGATACATTTTCAACATCTCCTGGAACAAAAAGTCTAAAAAGTATTGCGTATTTAAATGACCCTATATTCCACCTTTTATTTGACCTGTCAATGATGATTTGAAATAACAGAATATGACGTGGAAGTTGGACCTGGAATGATTTTTATTTTAACTGTAAACCAAATTATACATTAACTCAGAACAATTAAACTACATGAAATTCATGAAGACTGAAAAGACTGTTAAAGCATTTCAAAAACCACAGCTAAAGATTGTAGAATATTTGGAAAATCAGGGTAAATATTAATATACCTTATAGTAAAAAAAGCCACATATTCTTGTGTAAATTCCTCAAATGAAAGAAAATCTAGATTAATGAAAAAAGTCACATAATCTTGGCTAAAATCCTGTTTGAACAGCAAAATGTTTATTTTCCAGAGAGAAAAATTCTTACCGTGTTCCTGAGAGGGCACAGTCACTTTTCCCGTTTCTTTTATCTTTCATCTGTGTTGATGAAGCCAGCGACGATTCCAGGGATTCTTGTCCTTATCAGACTTTTCAAACCATCTTTCTCACCATCTTCTCTCTGTCTGATGTCGCTCCGTGACACAGACGTGCTGCACAAATCTTCTTTTAAAAACTTTAGAGCTCTAAAGGTTTGCGATGTCCACATGCTACATTTAGCTTAAGTGTCGCCGCATCAACCAACCAGTCCCATTTTACTACAGCTGTTGCAACAGCCAGACTTTTTTCTCCTCGAAACTCCGCGGAACTGAGGACACTGATTTGCATCTGTAACACACAGATCAGTCTCCACGGATCGCTGCGGTCTTATAAAACTTGCACGATGTCGTAAAAAAGAACACTTTGCGATAGACATTTTAAAAACTCAGTGGCGATCACGATTATAGAGTAAAACATGAACCCCTCCATAATGAAATATGGGGAATTTTGCGGACCTGCGGAGTTTTCACAGTCCTGCAATAAATAGAGACGTGGATGCACACGTTACCTCCCTGCTGGAGGTTGTCAAATACACCTGTCCATGGGCGCAATTTGGTGGGGGATAGGGGGGACATGTCCCCCCCACCTTTTCAACCAGGGGAGACAGAATATGGTATGTCTCCCCCACCTTCTGACATATATGTGTGTGTACTTGAAACATGCTATGTCAGTCTTATGTGCAAACCATGTCACAATAGTATCTTTGTTTCTGCAAGTTTGTATTTTTAGCAGCACTGACTTATTTCCAAACACCTGTTTCTTGTTTGTCACATTCAGAATTTTCTGGGACTGCATTTGCCCAGATTTGAAACCAAAAATAGTTGCCTCTAGGACAAGTGTCTACACATAAGTATCAATGGACCATATGCTAATTGACTAAATTCTGAAAGTTAGAAAAGGAAATCAGAAAAGCAATCTGGGACCTCAGAAAAGCCCATCTGCAATTATTGTTTGATCTCCAAAATCAGTCTATGCAAGTGAAATTATGTTCAGTATGAGTGTTGTCATTAGTGCCACTTAGAAAATTAAATTCATGACAAGTAATTTATCTTAAACTTATGATCTGTTGTTTTTTCAAACTTATGGAAAAACAAATCTTGAGAAAAATAATACAGCATGCGATAGTTAATAATTATTAAGAGCCTGTTGTTTCATATTTATGAATACATTTTACCACATTGCAGTTGTTTTTTTTAATGAAAACTCAACCTATCATTCTTTCTGAGTTCTACACAAGTGGTGATACCTTATTTACACCAGGATGTTAATAAAATCAATGCTGGCTGTTCTCAGAATAAAATACTTATATCCACAGTTTCAAATTGTATAAGTCAAATGGTGTCCACTTTATGGTCTTCTCAAAACATTAAAATTACTGTTCTGGATGCTCAGAATGCATCTGAGCATATCTATAAACCATTGGCTTCTGGGGGCCTAAAGTGGCCCCCAGACCCCTGGCCTATGCGCTTTGGCCCTGCGGGCCTCACACTTTATCCCCCCCCCATTTTCTAGTTCTAAATTGCGCCCTTGCACCTATCTGATGTGATGTCACTGGGCTGAAGTGAACCGCAATTCATCAGGTCATTCATGTGACATTTCCACGTTCCCTAAAGTGCATCTGCTATTTTACGCTGCACTTCCTGCAGTGCTGCATGCAAAGTAACACACACACACACACACGTACTTTGAGGTGAAAGCACGCCACGATGGGCAGCTTCTTCATGGTCAGCTGCTTGGTGGACTCCTGGTAACTATGGCAACCACTACACTTGATTTTTGCACTGCTGCCAAGGTGCTCTGGTCTGGTGAACCTGGAAACAAGAGGACTGGATTCAGGGCGGATCGGTGTGTGCATGTTTATCGATGCTGCTGCTCGAGTCAATCTGCAGGTCCGGGTGGTTTTCTGTTCTTTTGCTTTCTGGTGTTTTTCACCAATTATTTTCTGTCACTGAATGTTGGATGCATGATAAAAAATAAATAAATAAAAAAAAAAAAAAAAAAAGAAGAAGATGAATGTCACCATCACATCACATATGTATCACTTCCTTGAGAATGCAAGAACAGTCAGATCTCAACATTCCAACAGTAAACATTTACATGTGGCAGGTTGTGGCTCCATGGTCACCACAGATCACACAGATTTGTTACTTCCAGATAGATTGGTGGGAGTGAGGCATCCAATATGCACGTTTTCCCATCAACTGAACTGTGCCACAGCAAAACATGCGACCAGTCAGGTGAATCTGTTCCAGTCCTGACCACATGATGGCAGTGATGCAGTCTGTGCTGAATTGCTGTGCAGAAGTTAATGTCGAAGAATAAACCAATTAAAATCCAGATCATTTTAATGACACGTCAGGCTGGAAAAATCTATTCAATTGATGCTGTGTTCTCAGTAAACAGGAATTCTTCTTCTTTTGTTTTAGTGGTTGGCCAAGCAGCTGTGGTGTAATACCACCACCAAGTGGCAGGAAAGTGCTGTTTTTTTCCCTGCTACTTGCTCAGACCTGTAACATTTGTTTGCAGATCTATTTTTCATTTAAGTTATTTCCACATGAAAAGCAAAATCTGCTAACAGTGATTTTTAAAAAGCCCCGTGAAGACGGTTTTCATCCTGAAACTCTACCATGAACCATCCGAAGCAGAAAGAGATGGGGGTTTGAGACCATCATGCCCTCAGGCTCCTCCCACCGTATGAGCCCTCACAACCTTCATCACAAACCCAAACCTGCTCCTTCCAACCTGACGTGGCAGCAGGTCCACGACAGTCTGAGGAGTTCCAACAGCAGACCATCCCTCAGGGACAAACACGCCTCCTGTCGAACCCTCAGAACCACAATGGGAACATGTTTGAAGCCGAACTGTGAAAGGTTCTGTTGAAGCTGCAGTAACGATACCAGAGACCAAAACACGCCTCGGGCCGCTCTCGTTACCTGCGCAGACAGTCTGTGAGTGTTGTGGCGCCACTGTGTGGCTCTCGCCGTTAAGTGCTGATCCGTCTCCTCCAGGACTGAGGGGCCAGAATGGGGTGGACGAGCCCGGCAGGTCAGGCTGATGTCCCAGAACCGGGTCTATGGTTGTTGAAACGCCACTGGGAAGAAGGCAAGAGAAATGCACACGTAAAAAGACAAATGTCTGACACATTCAAGAACTTCACCTTTGACCTCCTAAATGTTGCCAGCGTCTGCTGTCATCCAGATCATTCTGCTGCTGCACAAAGCAGCTTCCTGTTAACAACTGAAGCTATCATTTTACACCCAAATCATTTTTGCAAATAACCTGCAAAAATCTGTTTTTTTTTAAATTTCCTCCTCCTCCTCTTTTTTTTTTTTTTTAAAGATGCTGACCCGACTACATCAACTCATCCCAGGCGTCTCTCGATCTCACAGACGAGGACCGAGTCGTGTCAGGAGCTTTTCTGATAGTCATCAGCTCAGTGACACGGAGTCTGAATGAACCCGTCTGGCCCGTGACCAGACTCGAACCTACAAAGTTCATCTGTCAAACACTATTCAAGAACACTGTGACCAGCCTGCTGGAGGAGGGTGTTTCTCAGTTGCCAAGTTCTCAGTGGATTCAGACACCACAAAAGCCTGAGGAGCAGCAGCAACCAATATTTCCCCTCATGTTGATCTAGAAAGAAATATGGCAATAATTTGATATGTTTTGCACAAAGGCAGAATGTTCAGCTGCTGAACCAAAGATGGTAATGAAAACTGGCTGAACAAATAAATCAGTCTAAATGTGTTCAGTCACTCACAGTTACTAAAAATTGACCAGGATCCTTCAATTACAGCAACATTTTAAATTCTGCTCAACAAACCAACAAAAATCCAACCTGAAAACACAAAAGAGCAATTATTTAATCTTACCACAAGGTGGCACTATAGCTTCACACAGTGCATGCAGTGTGTGGCTGTGAATGAGGGTTCAAGTGTGTGACTGATGGACAATTAAGAGAAAATACTGGTTGACAATGCACGAAGAAAGGTCACGTCAGGTCAAGGAAGTTAAAGAAAAACACGAATTGGGGATTGTAAAAAAAAGATTAATATTTAAAGAAATGACCATTTTTGTGATGTTCATCCTCATTTGTTCAAACTGCTGCTGATGGTCTAATTTACTTTCTCAGTAGGTACATTTGGTTTTCTTTGCAGAAGGAAACAAAACACACACACACACTCACAGACAAAACTTGACAGGTGAGCATCAGACTGCAGGCCTCCTGTGAAGATTGGTCAATGATGCAGTTACAGTGGTTCGGGTTGTTGGCCTTCTTTCCGTTGTCGTCTGTGTACATAATAAAAAATAAAGAGAAACACCACACAGTCAAGAAGCTCAAACAACATGAGGTTGTGAAACTGGTGAAAGATGATGTGGACTGACTCATACAGACACCAGCTGACGCATTAAGGCACCACAATATGAACCCTGTTCCTCCGTCCAGACAGAGAAACAAAAGACAAAGGAACAAAGGTCAAAGTGTCAAGACACCTGCAATTAACCACTGTTTTTGGAATAGATGAAGTTTTTGAAAAGAAAAGAAAAAAAAAAATTAAATGGAACAAACAACTATTTTTCAATGAATCTACTGATTACTTACTAATCAGTTAAATAACCCTCTGATTAATCAGTAAATCATAACCATAAATTATACCAATAATGTAAGATTTGGTCATTAAAAAAAACACATGTTAAAAATAAAAATCCAAACATACAAAGGCTACAAAGTACCAAAAAATAAAAAAGGCATCTCTAGAAATAAATATATATAATTAAATAACAAATAAAGAACTTCTTGCTCAAAGCACTGCTTCTTCCAGACACGCAAAATAAAATCCAAACATTATTTTCCATTATTGATTAATCTGCTGGAGGTCCAAACTAAAACACATGCATGCACATTAAGATAATAACAAAAAATCTTATTTATTATATTGCACCAAATCACAACAAAGCTGCTTCCACCTCACCAAGCCCCCTGAGCAAGCACACAGACGACAAAAAAGAAAAAAACAAACACTCTTTGATGATACTGAGGAAGAAACCTCAAGCAGACCAGAAGCAGAGGGGTGACCCTCTGCTTACACCATTCTTTAACAGTTACAAGGTTTTCAATTTTACAAGAATTTCTTTACAAACTGAACAAACAGAAAGCAACAAAAACAGAGTCCTTAATTGAAATGACAACGCAGTCCATCTTGAGTCTTTAGAACTACAATAAAAGAATAAATGGCAATAACAAAAACATTACAACAATTCACAAAAACCCCAAATTAAAGATCTGATGATACAGAAAAGGTTCCGACTTACACTCCAGAAGTTCTGGTAATCATAATTAAAAGCTAATATCACAGAATATGGACTCGAAATGATTAACTGGTTGTCAAAATAGGCGATTAATTGGGTACTGCAGTCTTGTTTGAGGGCAGGCGCTAAAGGGGTAAAATATGACGCATATGTTACACCCCCCTGCAGTACAATGACAAGACTATTCTTTTCTGTCTGCAGCTCCAATCACCACCAAAATCTATTAACTGTTAACTTTTCTGAAAATCAAAGGATCACGTCTCCACAGGATTCCTGTGACAGATTGAGAAGAGCGGTAACTTAAACTCAGCAGTGACAAACAAGAATGATTTAAGCACGGCTGTGAAATGAAAACTGTGAAATCTGAGGAAAATTTTCAGGGGGTCTGTGGGGTGCAGCCCCCCCAAGAGCTGGGGTTTAGGGCCTGTGGGTCCCCAGAAACCAAATTAATTTTGTATCTAATGATACATTTTCAGCATCTCCTGGAAGAAAAAAAACCCTCAAAAGATGTGCATATTTACATGATCATAGATTCAACCATTCATTTAAACTGTCAATGATCATGTTGAAATAACAGAATATGACATTGAAGTAGGACCTGGAATGATTTTCCTTTTAATTGTAAACCAAATTATGCATTAACTCAGAACAATTAAACTACATGAAATTTAATAATCAGGGGAGGTGATGGTCTAGTGGCTAAGGTGCTGGGCTTGAGTCTAGAAGATCATGGGTTCAAATCCCCACCTGACTGGAAAATCACTAAGGGCCCTTGGGCAAGGCCTTTAATCCCCTATTGCTCCCAGTGTGTAGTGAGCGCCTGTATGGCAGCACCCTGACTTCAGGGTGAATGTGAGGCATAATTGTAAAGTGCTCCGAGCGTCTGATTCAGATGGAAAAGCGTGATATAAATGCAGTCCATTTACCATGAAATTCATGAAGACTGAAAAGACTGTTACAGCATTTCAAAAACCACAGCTAAATTTTCAATTTATTTTCATTTATACAGCACCAAATCACAACAAAGTTGCCTCAAGGTGCTTCACACAAGTAAGGTCTAACCTTACCAACCTCCAGAGCAAGAACACAGGCAACAGTAGTAAGAAAAAACTCCCTCCAAGGAAGAAACCTCAAGCAGACCAGACTCAACCCGTCAGCATTTTTTCGCCCTTTCTGAAGCAGCCCTTGGGCGTATACTGCGCTTCGGGATTGCCTTTCATTGTTATGCTGATGATACTCAGTTGTACATGCCAATAACTGCAGGAAATCTCATTCCCATAAAAACTCTGGAGGACTGTCTTGTATCAGTGAGAAGTTGGATGTCTCGTAACTTCCTACATTTAAACTCTAATGAGACTGTCCTTTGACCTCCATATTTGGGATGTTACCGGGACTGTTTTTGTCCATCTGCAAAATATAGCGAGGATCCGCCTCATCTGGTCTATGGCTGATGATTCAAAGCCACAATGTCTTTTTTTCCAATGAAAAAAGTCTACATTAATTAAAAAGTCACATAATCATGTCTGAAAAGCACAATGTTTATTTTCCGGAGACAAAAAAATAAATTCTTACCATGTTTCTTGAGGGCACAAGATGCAGTGAGCTTTACCATTTCTTGTATACGTGTTCATGATGACAAACTGTAAATTCAAACCAGCACCAATTCCACGGATTGTACTTGTGTGACGCACCTTGAGGCAACTTTGTTGTGATTTGGCGCTATATAAATGAAAATAAATTGAAAAATTTGAATAAATTGAAATTCTTGTCCTTATTTGCACAGTATCTCTAAAATTAGAAAGGTCTTGTCTCAGAGTGATGCTGAAAAACTAATTCATGCATTTATTTCCTCTAGGCTGGACTATTGTAATTCATTATTATCAGGTTGTCCTAAAAGTTCCCTGAAAAGCCTTCAGTTAATTCAAAATGCTGCAGCTAGAGTACTGACAGGGACTAGAAGGAGAGAGCATATCTCACCCATATTGGCCTCTCTTCATTGGCTTCCTGTTAATTCTAGAATAGAATTTAATATTCTTCTTCTTACTTATAAGGTTTTGAATAATCAGGTCCCATCTTATCTTAGGGACCTCATAGTTCAATTATCACCCCAATAGAGTGCTTCGCTCTCAGACTGCAGGCTTACTTGTAGTTCCTAGGGTTTGTAAGAGTAGAATGGGAGGCAGAGCCTTCAGCTTTCAGGCTCCTCTCCTGTGGAACCAGCTCCCAATTCAGATCAGGGAGACAGACACCCTCTCTACTTTTAAGATTAGGCTTAAAACTTTCCTTTTTGCTAAAGCTTATAGTTAGGGCTGGATCAGGTGACCCTGAACCATCCCTTAGTTATGCTGCTATAGACTTAGACTGCTGGGGGGTTCCCATGATGCACTGAGTGTTTCTTTCTCTTTTTGCTCTGTATGCACCACTCTGCATTTAATCATTAGTGATTGATCTCTGCTCCCCTCCACAGCATGTCTTTTTCCTGGTTCTCTCCCTCAGCCCCAACCAGTCCAGCAGAAGACTGCCCCTCCCTGAGCCTGGTTCTGCTGGAGATTTCTTCCTGTTAAAAGGGAGTTTTTTCTTCCCACTGTTGCCAAGTGCTTGCTCACAGGGGGTCGTTTTGACCGTTGGGGTTTTTCTGTAATTATTGTATGGCCTTGCCTTACAATATAAAGCACCTTGGGGCAACTGTTTGTTGTGATTTGGCGCTATATACACTCAACAAAAATATAAACGCAACACTTAGTTTTGCTCCCATTTTGTATGAGATGAACTCAAAGATGTAAAACTTTTTCCACATACACAATATCACCATTTCCCTCAAATATTGTTCACAAACCAGTCTAAATCTGTGATAGTGAGCACTTCTCCTTTGCTGAGATAATCCATCCCACCTCACAGGTGTGCCATATCAAGATGCTGATTAGACACCATGATTAGTGCACAGGTGTGCCTTAGACTGCCCACAATAAAAGGCCACTCTGAAAGGTGCAGTTTTGTTTTATTGGGGGGGATACCAGTCAGTTTCTGGTGTGACCACCATTTGCCTCATGCAGTGCAACACATCTCCTTCGCATAGAGTTGATCAGGTTGTCAATTGTGGCCTGTGGAATGTTGGTCCACTCCTCTTCAATGGCTGTGCGAAGTTGCTGGATATTGGCAGGAACTGGTACACGCTGTCGTATACGCCGGTCCAGAGCATCCCAAACATGCTCAATGGGTGACATGTCCGGTGAGTATGCCGGCCATGCAAGAACTGGGACATTTTCAGCTTCCAAGAATTGTGTACAGATCCTTGCAACATGGGGCCGTGCATTATCCTGCTGCAACATGAGGTGATGTTCTTGGATGTATGGCACAACAATGGGCCTCAGGATCTCGTCACGGTATCTCTGTGCATTCAAAATGCCATCAATAAAATGCACCTGTGTTCTTCGTCCATAACAGACGCCTGCCCATACCATAACCCCACCGCCACCATGGGCCACTCGATCCACAACATTGACATCAGAAAACCGCTCATCCACACGATGCCACACACGCTGTCTGCCATCTGCCCTGAACAGTGTGAACCGGGATTCACCCGTGAAGAGAACACCTCTCCAACGTGCCAAACGCCAGCAAATGTGAGCATTTGCCCACTCAAGTCGGTTACGATGACGAACTGGAGTCAGGTCGAGACCCCGATGAGGACGTACGAGCATGCAGATGAGCTTCCCTGAGACGGTTTCTGACAGTTTGTGCAGAAATTCTTTGGTTATGCAAACCGATTGTTCCAGCAGCTGTCCGAGTGGCTGGTCTCAGACGATCTTGGAGGTGAACATGCTGGATGTGGAGGTCCTGGGCTGGTGTGCTTACACGTGGTCTGCGGTTGTGAGGCTGGTTGGATGTACTGCCAAATTCTCTGAAACGCCTTTGGAGACGGCTTATGGTAGAGAAATGAACATTCAATACACGAGCAACAGCTCTGGTTGACATTCCTGCTGTCAGCATGCCAATTGCACGCTCCCTCAAATCTTGCGACATCTGTGGCATTGTGCTGTGTGATAAAACTGCACCTTTCAGAGTGGCCTTTTATTGTGGGCAGTCTAAGGCACACCTGTGCACTAATCATGGTGTCTAATCAGCATCTTGATATGGCACACCTGTGAGGTGGGATGGATTATCTCAGCAAAGGAGAAGTGCTCACTATCACAGATTTAGACTGGTTTGTGAACAGTATTTGAGAGAAATGGTGATATTGTGTATGTGGAAAAAGCTTTAGATCTTTGAGTTCATCTCATACAAAATGGGAGCAAAACCAAAAGTGTTGCGTTTATATTTTTGTTGAGTGTAAATAAAATTGATTTGATTAAACTTTTTAAACTGTGTTTCTCACCATCTTCACTCCATGTCTGTTGATCCGTGACACAGAGATGCTGCAAAGTTCTTCTTTTAAAAATTTAATAGCTCTTGAAGTACGTGATGTCCACATGCTACGTTTAACTCGGAGCAGGCACAGTGTCGCCATAACAACCAACCAGTCCTGCTTTACGACAACTGTCAAAACAGCCACGCTTTGAGAGAAGCATTTTTCTCCGTGAACCTCCACGGATCCGAGGACACAGATTTGTATCCATTATACATAGTTATATATAGTGTCCGGACTTATTAAACTTTCACAATGTGGTAAAAAAAAACAAAAGAACACTTTGCAATAGGCATTTTATAAACTCTGTGACGATCACAATTAAGGAGTACAACATTAACCTCCCTATGATGAAATCTGCAGAATTCCTCGGATCCGTGGAGTTTTCACAGCCGTGTTTAAGATGCTTAAATTCTTCATTTCATTCCTTTTTAGGCTGACCTGATTTTAGGTAATTACATTTTTGATACTTTATTCCTATAAACTCCAGGTTCTTATGCAGCCTGTTCATACCATTTGGGTTTGACCCACCTTTGCAGTGTCTGTGCAGGACGTCCAGCGCTGCGATGAGGAACTCGTGGGCATCCTGCTGCTCGTAACCGGCCAGGTGACGGGCATGAGTCCACACCAGGTGGAGCAGACGGAACGGGACGTGGGGCGACCGATGGCCTGAGTAGAACTGGACACGGGAAACGTGAACGTTACACACCCGCTCTTCTTCAGTCCTCTTTCACATAAAGTCAAAATCAAGACAGGTACCTCCTGGAAGAGCTGCGACATCTCGCACACCAGGCAGGAGTTGCTCTGCATCTCGCATTTGTGTCGGTCCGACAGGAAGAAGTCACGCAGCAGCGGCGTGTGCGTCAGCGCCTGCACAATGCAGTTCATGAAGCACGTGTTCCCCAGGTTGATCAGACCGCGCAGGCCTGAGAGAACACACACACGCGCTTTTTAAAATCTGGAGTCTTGGTCCCACATATGAACAACATTCTTCAAATGCATCAACTTTTTTTTTTTTTTTTTTTTTTTTTTTTTGCAGCTGATGGTCTTCTGAGATTTATCAAGGCCTGATTTACAGGCCTGAATTTACAGGCCTGAATACAGTCTGATTTATCAAAATCAGGCTGTATTTTTGTCACAACTTACAAAAATAAGCAGCGCCACAAGATTTGGAAATTAAATTTAAGGGCAACCTTGTTTAAAGCTGTACATTAGGGCTGACACAAACGATTATTTTGATAATAAGTCACTGATTATTTTTGCAATTAGTCATATCTGTAATATTTGTGAAAACCTGGAGTGCACATATGGAGTTCACACTGGATCCACAGGTAACCCTCATTGACTAGTAGTTCCCAACTAGTCAACTCCTGATCAGTGTTGTATAGTAACGAAGTAAAAATACGTCACTACTGTACGTAAGTACGTTTTGGGAGACTTTGTACTTTACTTGAGTTTTTTTTTTTTTTTTTTAATAAATTCAGCTTACTTTCACTTTTACTTCACTAAATTTCCGACCTTAATTGCATACTTCTGCTCCAATACATTTTTATGCACTATGCCGTTACTTGTTACCAAAAAAAAAACAAAAAAAAAACACAACACACACGCGTGCGCGTGAAAAAAGTTGTGTTGTCACACAGAGACACCACTGATTACTAGTGACTGCAATGAAGTTAGGCCGATTTGTCATGAGACATATCCAGTAGGCTTTTTTGCAGTTGTGCACTTGGGGGGTGTTTGTCAGGAAAATGATAATTTCTCTACATTGATTACAGACCTGCAGCAGGTCTGTAATCAACTTTTCTGCAGCGCGGCTTTGCTTTGAACCTTGAACCAATCGAAGCAGTGATTCCCAGGTCGAAGCAGTACTTCGATCTACGATTCGTGGATTTTATTTCGCTTTATCCTAATTTTTTCCCGCTAAAACCCCAAAGAGCATATGTCTGTGAGTAATATTTAATATTTTTATGTTAAAGCGACCTGTTATGGTCTTCTGAAACAGTTGATAGATGTATTTTATAACTTAAAAACTGGACCGATGCTAACACGTTAGCATGTCTATGGCGTTTTCAATGTTAAAGTTAGCATTAAGCTGTTCGCATCAGCACGTTTGTGTTGATTTGTTTTCTGTATAATTAATGGCTCAGCGTTCATTGTTGTAAAACAGTCAAATTGTAATTTTTTTAATTTATTTTTATTCATATATGATAGCAACAACAATAATAGTCTACATAATAGACAATAATAATAGACTAATAATGTTACAATACAATTTTAGAGAAAGAGACAAAAAGAACCTAATGAAACAAAACAACAGAAAAGATAAAACCATGTAACAATGAAAATAAATAAAGACATACAGAAATAAATAAGTGTTTCCTGTGAACACCTAGTGAGTAGCCTACTCGTTTAACTTGTCATACTTAAGTACAAAAAATACAAGACTTTTACTTGAGTAGCATTTCAATTAGTGACTTGAACTTCTACCAAAGTCATTTTTTAATGGGTATCTGTACTTTTACTTAACTGTGATTTTCCAGTACTTTATACAGCACTGCTCCTGATTTCCATTAGTCATCCCAACCCCACTGTTAAACATGAACATGAAGTTTGAGATCACCTTTCTGTTGGTCACATGCACTCTGACCCTGGGTGACCTTTTAAAAGGTCCTAGTTCAGGTCGTAACTGTTTAGCTTGGAGGGAATGTGGCTGGAATACGGTGGAAGGGTCGCATGTTCGTAGAGGATAAAGCAGACATGACGGAGAAACTCACCGATGGTACAGTTGGAGGTGATTCTCCTCCTCTTGGGGTTGTAGCGGAGCAGCTCCAGCTCTCTCTTGGTCGGCTCCCATGTTGAATATTTCTCCCCGATGCCTGATTTGAAGGAACACAGAGACCTGACCTCCTGTGCGGTTGGATGCCTGTAACCACCTCACACTCTGGTTGGCTGTTCCATACCTTGCATTTTCCAGGCTTTCCGTTGTTCCTCTTTGGCAATCTGTTCCATATCTTTGTCATAAACGTAGTCTTGGCACATAAAGCAGTAAATTCCTCCATACAGCAGGTCAATAGCTGGAGAGGGAGACAAGGTGTAAGTGTGTTACTTTCAGGCGGTTTGTTTTATATGCAAATAAAGCCACAATCATTGTGTGTTTATTAGAGAGGTGCTGCATCAAATGGTTTGAACCTGTAACAGCTTTGTGTGCCCCCACCATCTACTATCTGTTAACACCATCCAGGGACAAGAAGAAGAAAGTCACAAAATGAGGAAAGAGGGACGACTCAATCACATGCACATAGAACCCGTGTCCCCTCTCTCTCTCTTTCTCTCTCTCTCTCTCTGCCCACCCCCCCCCCCCCCCCCCACTACCTGCTTGCCATTTCCATGACAACCTGCGTGTCAGCATCTCCTGGCTGACACCATCATCCTTTGCAAGTATTTTTTTTTGGGGGGGGGGGGGGGTGTAGGATAGCAGAAGTTAAGGAGATGAGGAAAGACTAATATCTAGGAAACTTCACTTATTTGAGGCTTTACGCCCTTTTAAATCTGAGGGAATTACAGTCATGAGCCGCGCTGAACAGAGAGAAGAAGAAGGGATGAGAAAAAGGGACAGCGGGCATGAAAGACGAGGCTCGTGTTACAAGTGCAATTAGATGAAATCCTTTTACAACTCTGAATATCGAAAGGGTCATCAGGTAACCATGGGAACAAGAGGAGGACAAAAAGAGAAAACGCATGAGGGAGGAGAGAGAGGAACGCAGAGCGAGGCTGCAAACAGATTACAGCCAAGAACATTCAGAAAACAGCGAGATAAAAGAAACAGAACGGGGAAAAGAAAGGAGGAGGAGAAGCAAGAGGAGGAGGAGGGGCCATGTTTAATGGAGGCTAATTCCAACGGGCTCGTTAAGATTCTTAATTACCTCCACACCAGTTTGCTGACATCTTTTTTTTTAACCTGTTCTCTCTCTGTTTTTACATCTAATTCAGCAGCTAACCTAATTAAAGTCACAGTTTGACTGCAGGAAACACAAACATGTAGCACCGGGGGGGTCCTTCCTGAACTGAGTGATAACACTGACTTAAAAAAACACACAAAAACACAAGGCTTCACCGACATCAGATCTCCACACATACCAAAACACACAGCTAATGTGCCCTCACTGCAGCGTTGTCCTCAGAACAGAACAGCACGCTGCAGTCACAGCGCCACTGAACACTCAGGCTGACAATGATGGCCAACGTGCTGTTTATCCATAGACTTGTGGTCACAGGGTATTTTTTGTTGTTGTTTTATAAATACATATTTTATTCAGTGTTTGTGCAGCTTTTGATTGTGTAAAATGTCTTCATCGGTGTTCAATCAACAACACCGCCACTCCCATGATGCCTTCTGCTCAGAAACAACATCCCTGCCTGGTGCTAAATCTTTTAAATGACTGAGTCCGACTGGAGGCTTCGTGAATGCACAGCATTAAGTCTCCTTTTTGTCTCACCGTTTACATGCAAACAAATGTGCCACATGCTCATGCTGCTGATCTTTTATAGGGGCAAAAAAAACAACAAAAACAAACTGTTGTCCACTCGGTGGCAGTGTCACATTTTGGACATCAAGTGTTATGTCATTTTAAAGGAAGAGTATGTTAAAAGTGTGTTGGAGGTTAAGCGAGTGTCTGACAGGGTGATGAGTGTGAAGTTGGAAATTGAAGGGGTGATGATGAATATCATCAGTGCATATGCCCCACAGGTTGGTTGTGAGATGAAGGAGAAAGAAGATTTCTGGAGTGTGTTAGATGAGGTGGTGGAGAGTGTGCCCAAGCATGAAAGAGTGGTGATAGGAACAGACTTCAATGGGCATGTTGGTGAAGGGAACAGAGGTGCTGAGGAAGTAATGGGTAGATATGGTATCAAGGATAGGAATGGGGAAGGACAGACGGTAGTTGATTTTGCAAAAAGGATGGAAATGGCTGTGGTGAATACCTACTTTAAGAAAAGGGAGGAGCACAAGGTGACATATAAGAGTGGAGGAAGGTGCACACAGGGGGACTACATTCTTTATAGGAGATGCAAGCTAAAAGAAATCACAGACTGTAAGGTGGTAGCAGGAGAGAGTGTCACTAGACAGCATAGGATGGTTGTTTGTAGGATGACTTTAGAGGTAAAGAAGAAGAGAGTGAGAGCTCAACAAAGGATCAGATGGTGGAAGCTGAAGGAGGAAGACTGTTGTGTGAAATTTAGCGAGCAGGTGAGAGAAGCACCAGTTGGAGGGGAAGCAATTTTGGACAACTGTAAAAGTACTGCAGATGTGGTGAGGGAGACAGCTAGGGCAGTACTGGGTATGACATCTGGACAGTGGAAGGAAGACAAGGAGACTTGGTGGTGGACTGAAGAGGTCCAGGAAAGCATAAGGAGAAAGAGGTTGGTGAAAAAGTTTTGGTATAGTCAGAGAGATGAAGAAAGTAGACAGGAGTACAAGGAGATGTGGCGTAAGGCAAAAAGAAAAGGAAAAGGCATATTGCGAGCTGTACAAGAAGTTGAATAGTAAGGAAGGAGAAAAGGACTTGTACCGATTGGCCAGACAAAGGGACAGAGCTGGAAAGGATGTGCAGCAGGTTAGGGTGGTAAAAGATGCACATGGTAATGTGCTGACAAGTGAGGAGTGTGTGCTGAGAAGGTGGAGGGAATATTTTGCAGAGTTGATGAATAAAGAAAATGAGCGAGAGAAAAGGCTGGATGATGTGGTGAGAGTAAATCAGGAAGTACAAGAGATTAGCAAGGAAGAAGTGAGGGCTGCTATGAAGAGGATGAAGAGTGGAAAGGCAGTCGGTCCAGATGACATTCCAGTGGAGGCATGGAAATGTCTAGGAGAGATGGCAGTAGAGTTTCTAACCAGATTGTTTAATAAAATCTTGGAAAGTGAGAGGATGCCTGAGGAGTGGAGACGAAGTGTGCTGGTTCCTATTTTCAAGAACAAGGGTGATGTGCAGAGCTGCAGTAACTACAGAGGCATAAAGCTGATCAGCCACAGTATGAAGTTATGGGAAAGAGTAGTAGAAGCTAGGCTTAGAAAACAGGTGAAGATCTGTGAGCAGCAATATGGTTTCATGCCGAGAAAGAGCACTACAGATGCAATGTTTGCTCTGAGAATACTGTTGGAAAAGCACAGAGAAAGACAAAGAGTTACATTGTGTGTTTGTGGACTTAGAAAAAGCTTATGATAGGGTGCCAAGAGAAGAGTTGTGGTATTGTATGAGGAAGTCTGGAGTGGCAGAGAAGTATGTTAGGGTAGTGCAGGACATGTACAAGAATAGTGTGACAGTGGTGAGATGCGCAGTCGGAATGACAGACTCATTCAAGGTGGAGGTGGGATTACACCAAGGATCAGCTCAGAGTCCTTTCTTGTTTGCAGTGGTGATGGACAGGTTGACAGATGAGATCAGACAGGAGTCCCCATGGACTATGATGTTTGCAGATGACATTGTGATCTGTAGTGAGAGTAGAGAGCAAGTTGAGTCTAGTCTGGAGAAGTGGAGATATGCTTTGGAGAGAAGGGGAATGAAAGTCAGTAGAAGCAAGACTGAGCACATGTATGTGAATGAGAGGGAGCCCAGTGGAATAGTGCAGTTACAAGGAGTAGAAGTGGTGAAAGTAGATGAGTTTAAATATTTGGGGTCAACTGTTCAAAGTAATGGAGAGTGTGGTAGAGATGTGAAGAAGAGAGTGCAGGCAGGGTGGAGTGGGTGGAGAAAGGTGGCAGGAGTGATTTGTGACCGAGGAATATCAGCAAGAGTGAAGGAGAAAGTTTACAAGACAGTAGTGAGACCAGCTATGTTGGACGGATTAGAGACGGTGGCACTAACAAAAAGACAGGAGGCAGAGCTGGAGGTGGCAGAACTGAAGATGTTGAGATTCTCTTTGGGAGTGACAAGAATGGACAAGATTAGGAATGAACATATCAGAGGGACAGCTCAGGTGGGACGGTTTGGAGACAAAGTCAGAGAGGCGAGATTGAGATGGTTTGGACATGTGCAGAGGAGGGACCCAGGGTATATAGGGAGAAGGATGCTGAGGATGGAGCCACCAGGCAGGAGGAGAAGAGGGAGACCAAAGAGGAGGTTCATGGATGTGCTGAGAGAGGACATGCAGGTGGTTGGTGTGACAGAGGAAGATACAGAGGACAGGGTGAGATGGAAAGGATTGATCTGCTGTGGCGACCCCTAACGGGAACAGCCGAAAGACAAAGAAGAAGAAGTGTTACGCAAATAATATAGTGCTGTAGTCCTCAATGGTCTCAACTCGAGACCACCTCATCACTGAACTGAAAACAATTCTACTCAACTGTAAGTCACTTCAGCTGCTCCGGCTGTCCTCACTCGGGGTTGCCACAGCACATCCGATGTGGATGTGCATGTTTAATTGACGCAATTCCACATTACATGTAGAAACTGGCAACCTTCCACACTGAAACCAAGCACACTAACTGCTTGGCACCACCCCTGCTCAAAAGCAATTCTACTCAATACACAATTAAAAATTAGCCTTTTGATGTGAGCCATCAAAAGAAGAAAAAGGGGCTTAACTGCTAAATGGGCTGCACTGATGTGGCGCTTTTATGGTAAAAGGTGCTTTACAGTGATGACTCACATTTACACACACAGTGATGTCAGGGTGCCACTATGTAAGGTGCTTGCTACACACCAGGAGCAACTTTGGGATTAAAGACCTTGACCAAGGGCTCTGAGTGATTTTCTATTCTGACACGGATCTGAACAGAGGATCCTCTGGTCATAAGCCCACCGCTTTAACCACTTGACCTTCACCTCCCCATGCAATATTAAGTTCAATTTAATTCATGGTCTTAAAAACAGTCTTTGTTTTTGAGGTCTTAAGCTCAACTCTGTCTTGACTGCTTCCAAAATCCTGAAGTCTTGGTCTCTACTTGCACTCAGCCCTTTAAGGACTTCGTCTGAACTCAGACCAGCTTTCGGTGGACTTCTCTGCATCCCTACAACAGACCGCATAGCTTTGGTGGCCAACAGACTGCAGCTTTGGAAATGACAGACAAACTCAATGCAAAGTATGTCACACCTGCTCCTAATCTCCATCATGCCCGTGGTGAGATTATTCTCTGCACAGCTCCAGACACGTCCGGACAGCAAACAGGTATATAGTGTATTAAGCGAGCAAAACAAACTTGCTTTTTGTATTATCTGGTGCATCAAAGCTCGCCAAACTTTAAAATCCATTTATCCTTATTATATGTCATTTAAATGTGGAGACCTGCATGATGGTTATTTTGGTTCAGTCCTCTACACTTCATTCAATTTCAATTTTGTGGACTTCAAGATTGAGCCTTAATTTTTTTGTACTTCTGAGGGGTAAGTACTCTATGTAGTTAAATGCTTCTCTGGTTTGTTCATTGTAATTTTGTTTATTCCTATTTTGTTGTGCTGTAGTGTGCAAACAAAGCCGACAGTTCAGTCCAGAATGAACGACAGCACCATCAGTCATTTTGAATAGATATCTACACATCCACCACCTGTTAGCAAGAAGAACACACGAGCATTTCTCCTCCGAGCTGAAAGTCTCCATGGGAGAAGAAGCGTGAACAGATCGGCCATTCAGACGCAGCATTGGTCAAAAATAGACTTGATGTATAACTGAAGCAAAGCAGAGAGATTATACACTTCTGAAATGTGCCGCGACACTGCTGGTGAGCCAGCAAGCATTGACTAGAACGGCAGCCATCAGCTCTGTTGACACGTCAGAGACACATCTGATGTGTTTAAGGTTTGGCGAGAATTTGGTTTGCACTCTCCGTGTGCTCTTGTAGTTTTATGTGCAGCCTCTTGGTGATTTTTGAGGATTATTATCTGTGATTGTGGTGGCCAAGTGGTTAATGCGCTTGGTTTCAGTTCAGAAGGTTCCGGGTTCAAATCCCACCCCTGCCACATTTCTCCATGTAATGTGGAGCTGCGTCAGGAAGGGCATCCGGCGTAAAAGTTGTGCCAATTCAACATGCAGATCCACCTTGGATTTGCTGTGGCGACCCCAAGTGCAAACAAGGGAGCAGCCGAAGGGACTTACTATTATCTGTGATTGTTACAGGCCATGTGTCCGCGATGGAGCCACCAGCATAGAAGGAAAGAGCCAACTGTTGTTGGTGCTCAACATACACCCACATCTCTGATCAAATGTGGAATTATCCAGACCCAAACCCTGTCAACATCAAGCACTCACAGCCGCTCATACTCGGACACAAGCCCCACGATGGAGGAAGAAGCTGCCACTTGCAGACCATCACTGCCTGGAAATGTGCTTTTAAGCAACCAGCAAAGATACCAAGTGGGTTCCTCTCATTAGCAACTTCACCAACGCATGTTGTTCTCTCTAATGGGAAACATGAGGTCAAATTCACAGGTAACAGGGAAAACCCCAGTGAGGGCAAACACTTACTTTATAAATGTGTTGCACTAGATTGCATCATCGGTCCCCATTTGCCACAACTGATTATTCTGCATCACAGAAACCACAAATGTGCCAGATCTAAGGAGTAACCAGTGCTGTGGCATTTATTCACCGTCAGCACATTTAGTAACCATGAGCTTTGGGCTTTATTTGTTATAATATGGTCTTTAAGCACACGGGACTGATGGCAGAGTGTTTAGGAAGCAGGTTTTACTTCTCGAGTGAAGCTGGCTAATTACTGGTATTTGGATTCACTTTATTTCCATACATTCAGCCCAAAACCCTGTGTGTGTGTGTGTGTGTGTGTGTGTATATATCATACCCAGGTTATGTCTTTTGCTCTTGGCGTGTTCATGGATGTGTTTTTTGGCAAAGCAGGCGAAGAAGACGCAGTAGAGGCAGGAGTGGAGTCTGTTGAGGTGAGCGCCACACATGTGACAGATGCATGACTTGGCCTGGAAAAGAACAAAGAAGGGATTAATAAGTCACAAAAATAAAAATCTGAATTGAAAGCTAAATAAATATCCTGACAGATGTTCAGCCAACGATCAATGCATCAGTTTTTTACCATTATACATATCCTGGGGCTTAAACACATTGTTGCATAAAAGATCCCGGATCAGCCAAATAATCCTAGATCTTCAGTTCTTTGAACATAAGTGAGGACTTGATTAGACAAGGTGGAATCATCTCAGATGGTTGTCCACATGCAAGTATGGAAAGTGGACAGAATCCATAAGTTTTTGTACTTCTGACAATGGCCACTACTTCTGGAAATGCACTGCATGCTTATGGGTCAGACCTGAAGGTGATGTCAGCTGTATAAATGACCTCCCAAACAAATAGGTTGTGTGTGTTTTTTTTTTTTTTTTTAAATGGTTTAGGATTTAATGTACACACAAACCACCATGCCACCCCCAACAACTCTCGAAATTTAAATAATACTTCCAGAATTGTGCAATGGCTCTGCACACTTCTGGACTTTGTACTTTCAATAAATGTTTTGAATGCCTCAGACACATCCTTCTAGCGGTGTGGCTGAAGGTGTTCCTCAAACAATGCCATTGGCGGTCATCGCCTAATCATGTTTAGAGTGAATGAACCTTCTCCTGCTGCTACAACCAATCCACCAACTGTTGGGAAGACCTGAGAGATCCAGGATCATGCCGGAATGTCAACATATTAAAGGAGCTAACACAGTAATCACCAGATTATCTCCGGGCTCTAACTAGATCCCAATCACCAACAGACCCGCTGGCCGTACACGAACCATCCACCCATGCATCAGAGGTCCTTCTGACCATGACCTCTCATGAACAACGTGAACTTTTTCAAGCATATTTCTCTGACATCATGACAGTCACTGGCATTCCTGCCGTTACTCCTTGTTGGTTTTTCTGACCGAGTAATAGAACACAAAATATTTTAGCTTTTCATGCTTGTGAAATGTTGAGTGTCATGATAAGAATGACCCATTAGGTTTTGGCGTCAAACATGAATTTGAGAATACGTTTTATTTTTTATCTTCCCCTTTATTCAGACTACTACCTGTAAAATATGTATTTATACAACAATCTACTCCCACATTCAGTGCTCCTAGAATGAATTAGTCTGACTACATGCTGGGGCTTCACACACTCTCAAAGATAAGTAAGAGACTGAGATATCTGGTTTCATATCAACTGCACAGAAGAAAACTAATTTTACTTGAAACCAGTTAAAAAAAAAAAAAAAAACTATGATCATGGTCTGAAAGTTTATATTGTCTTTTTTAACTGTCTGTTAATAAGCAATAAAAAAAATCTCAAATATTAATGGCTGTAACAGCTACAAGTTATGATGTACACATACAGGAATTAATGCACAGTCAGTGTAGCAAAGGGACTTTTAGAAATATTGTGTGTTAATATCAACATTTCTTGGGCCAAGGTTTGATATTTTATTTCTAATTTTACACATAAAGTCAGACAGGACTGGATGTGGTGAAACTGTAAATGTGTAAGGACTCTGATGAACATCTGATTATTCCTCTGTGATGTTTGAGCTGGTGTGGGAACAGTGACAGTCACAGGAAAAATAAAAAAAGTCTAGAAAAAAAAAAACAGGAACACAAACGTGACTTTGGATGGAGAGCTGATGGCAACAGTTCAAAAACATGCAGATGAGAGGCTGACATGACGATGAGCCAGCGTGAATATGAGGAGGTGTGAAGAAATAAGCCAAAGCCTCCAAGTCAAGAGGACACAAAATGAGACGGGAAGGAAAAGAAAGCAGAGGACAGAAAAGGCGACTGGTGAGACGGCGACACAGACATCCTGATTTAAAGGGTGAATTATGATGTCGTTACAATTCTTCATCAAATGTGCTCTACTAATTAAAATTCCCCACTGGGAGTCACTCTGAAAGGAAATGTGAAAACTGAAAGAGATAAAACAAACAAAAACAACGGAGTAAAACCATGTCTGACTGCAGCAATCAAACTACTGAAAACCCATCAAAGGAGGGTTCCAGTAATGAAGCTTTTGATGAAACCATTGGCTGGGAGGCTTCATCTTGTCATCATGACTTGTTTCACAGTATTTGTTAATATGACAAATTTCAGACCAGATTCCATCCTCTGAAAGGTGCTACGGCATCAAGATGTAAACAAGCGCATAGTGTATTCTATTCTAACCCACGGCACCCCTGGAAAACTCTGATAAGCTTTCCATTGGCAAGTGATGCTTTTCTACAGAAGGTTTTCATGAAGTACAGTTCAGGGATTTTAACCTTTGAACTCCCCACCACCACCAAATCCATAGACTTCTTGGGGTCACAATGCCTGGCATATATACTAAGTTTGGTGACAATCAGGCAATTAGGAAAGAACTAAGTGCAATCAAAATTTTCTTTACAAAGCACAGTCCATTGCTCTTGACCTTTTGATCACAAATCCATGGGCTTTTTGGGGTCAGTACACCTAACACACACACACACACACACACACACACACACACACACACACTTTTCCACGTTTGGTAACAACTGGGCTATAAATAAATAAATAAATAAATAATGTGCTCACAAATTTGTTAAAACAAAAAAACAAAGTACACTCCAGTGTCCTTTATCTCAACTACAACCTGCAAGCAACAGGAGCATTTCTCAAGGCCACCTTGGTAATGGTAATGAGTGCGACAAGTACTGTACCCATATTTTACTGTCTGGTTATGGGACTGAACCTGTGATCTTCTGGTTACAGGTCCACTTCTAACCTTTAGCCCTCCACTTCCACAAAAACTAAATAACATCTCTGTAATTAAAATACCAAGTGGAGTACTATACACAGAAACAGTGAAAACAGAATATAAAGTTGTCAATATTGGCAATAAATGAGATGCAAATGCATGAAAATTCAGAAATAATGAATTATTGACATTTTGACTTTGAATTCAGCACCAAATTGCAACAAAAACTGCCACAAAATGCTTCACACAAGTAAGGTTTAAACCTTATCTGCCACCTGAGCAAGCACATTGGCAAGTAAAAACAAAACTCCCCGAGGTGTTTTGACGATAGCAAGAGACCTCGAGCAGCCCAGACCCGTTGGGTTGACCATCTGGTCTGGACATAGGAACAACAGAATAACCTGTCAAACATGCAAGAGCAGTCATTAAAGAGGACATTCACCAGTTTTTGGCCACATAATGTTCTCCCAAACCATAAGCATGCTCTTGATCTCAATACTTCCCATGCAGACCCCATATACCCAAGTCTTGGCTGGACCTCCTCTGGACTGAGAGACGGACAGATTGTAAAGTCTATCAAAACTAGAGCTCTTAATGGTAAATGTCCACCAGAATGAATTATTCCTCCATTAAAAGAACTTCAAGTAGTGGCTGCTGTGGGACATCACCAAGGATGACCATATGAAGACCAACCTGCTGCATATATTAGATGGGTGAAAGTATTAAGACTGAACGAGTCATCTGGATTCAGTCTGTAGATATTCTAGTCTGAAAGGGTGTCATTCTTAATGAACCCACTGGGACGTGTCATTTTCTCCTTTGTACATCCTATACAAGAGACTGACACAAGGGAAACTGGAATATCTTGTTATATCTTGCTGTTGCAACCTGTTGAGAACACCAACGAAAACAAATCACAAAGTAGTCAAAATGTAAATGGCTGGTATAAATGGGTCCTGTTCAAGACGTGCTTACATTTGAAAGGAAAAATGCGACCAGGATCAATAAAACGCAGTGGCACAGGAAAGCAGCAAGCCGCGGGACTGTGCACCATGGTGCCAACCTTTTCTGTTCACTGGGACATGAAGGGGGCAGAGAATCTGGAACTGTGGCACAAAAAGATCCTGCAAATATTTATGCTGTTCAGTCGGTCAGCATGCCTCCTGGAATACACAGATTCCCCTGATCCCGTGCAGATGAAGGCAGAAGACATAAGCTGTCCCAGAGAACATTCAAGGGCAGGATGCACGCAGGCAAATAGACACTGGAGATGAAAGCACCTTGTGCTAATGCCACACACATCCAGAAAACAACTGTTTACAACTGTTCACACAAAAAAATAAATTTAACAAAATACAGTTTCAGTTTACAGCTGCAGTTTCTGAAATGTCAGAATTTAATTATTTTCTGCTTTTAAAATGTACCACAGTAACTCCACTAACTTTGGGTTTAACAAGAGTGTAACATGTATTTTGCACCTTTTTACAACCCAAACCACAAATCAAGTGTGAATATAAGCTGGAGTTGTAGCCCCATGACCACATCACTGTGTCCCACCATGGCATCTTTACTTGGCACCATTAAACAAAATTCTTACTTATTTCACTTGGCTTGTGTTTACGATCATCTTATTGTTAACAGTGTGGTAATAAGACTGGAAGAGGGGGAAAGGATGCTGCAGATGCCAGCCCACACGAGGTTCAGACCTGGCTGTGCATTTGATGACTCCTCAGCACTGCACCAGTCGCCACACTCCAAAAAGAAGACATTTGGTGCTCCCCTGTGGTTTTGTGTTTTCCAGAGATGAGGGTCCAACTGGTTCTCCCCCCAAACCTCTTCATGAAGCACACAACCCTATGATGGAAAGCAGCAGCAGAGATCCTCTCATGGAGTCCAGAAACCAGACTTCTTTTGGGTTTTCTCACTGACTTCCTGGACTCGGGACACCAGGCATTTTTCTTTATGTGGTGAATGTGTCGGTCTTGTGGAGGCATTCACTTACGTATCTTTGCGTTGACATTCATGTCTCTGGATCCTCCACCTTTGAGATGGCCAGAATCCTTGTAAGAGCTTCTAAAGTAAGGAGGGTGCTGGACAGAGGTGTTTGGTGATGCCGATACACTCGTATGTAGGTCCAAGTCTTTCGGGTCCTGGTGCTTCCTGTTGTACAGTATGGTTGGGAGACTCTGATGCTAACCAGTGACCTAAGGTGACAAGTAGATGGTACTAGGCGTCTTCAGAGGATCCTTGTGTACCACTGGAATGACAGTGTCAAGAAGAGTTACTTAGGGAGACTTGAATGAGGATTATGACTTGCATCGTGAGGGCCTGCATGAATGCACTCCAGGGTGAGTGTGTGTGTGTATGCAGCAGCATGCACCATGTTCAAACACTTCCAATATTAAATCACTCAGCACTCATCAGTACAGTGACAACTCTCTTATAAGTCAATATCATTACATCAGGCTAAAAGCAAAGATCTACTGGGTGGAGTGAGAGTGTTCCATACTCCTACTGGTTTGAAGGATTCTTCCACTTCCAGACCACAGTATTGTGCACTTCAAGAAGTCTTGCACACCAGTAGAATTTCAATAATGTTCAGAAGAAGATTTCTGATTTGCATACTGAGTAGATCAGCAGTATAAGCTGCAGGTGATACTTGTGATGACAAGTATTGCTAAAAGTCCGATTTTGAGCGGCCATGTGAACAAGGACAGTGGGGGGGGTCCAGGCGTCTGGAACAGACCTGTTCCAGTGTTTCAGTAACACAAAGCTTCCAGCATGTGTCAACTTCAGTCCAGTCTGTCCAACCAGCATGTGAAACCAGCTTCAGCACCGAACATCTCAATACAAACAGCAGCCTCACAGGACACATCCGGACCCCGCGCCCCCACTTTCCCACTCCCGATCATAAGGATGCTGCAGCGTCTGCCTCTCATTATGGCCTTGGTACAGGAAGACAGGGGGACAGGGGTGGACGCCTGACACCTGATGTCCGTCCGGAGGCTGCACCCTGCAGGAGACGCTGCGGTTCGCCGTCTCCGGCTCCGGAGCGCCGACACTCCGCTAACGTCGGGCTGGCTGCGCTGGCTTCGGGTGGATCCGTGACGGAGACTCTCGGCAGCATTTCGGATGTTTATGTGGTCTGTGAAGCGTCTGACTTCTTACCTTCCGTTTTCTGGTCTCGGCTGAGCCGCTCCACACGAAGCACTGATATATCACCCTCAGGTTCTGCTTCCAGTTGTCCACTTTGAAGCCGCTGACATGCGGGCAGCCTCCGGGACTCATGGCAGCCACAGCATCCGGCTCCGACGGTCCCCGGTGATGAAGCCTGCTCCGGGCGGACTGGCTAGCTGGGGTCTGGCTAACTAACTGGCCATGTCCTGGCTGCTGTAACGGGGACACACGCAGCGGAAAACATCCACACGAGCCCTCCAACAATCCTGTGCGGGAGAAGAAACGTTACTAAAGCCCGCGGATCCGCGGGAGCGCTGATTTTGCCATTTTACATGTTAGCAAGCAGGCTAAAGTCGGTTAGCATCGGAATCTCAACAGTAGCTTACACGGCGAGTGTGGCGTCAGGCCCCACCTCATTCAAAACGGCCAACCAATGAGGAGCCAGAGCCGCACTTGATTGGCGTGCGTCTACTTTATTTTTGCGCCCAAGCCCCGCCTCCGGCAGGGTTTAACGCGCGTCGATTGGTGGTGTTCACCTACAAACTAAACGTTCATTGGCTGAAGTGTAAATCAGCTTCTTTGTATCAATCAAGGACGCAGAAGAAAGCAATTCAAGCCCAATTAAATGTTTTTTTTTTCACATTTACTCTAAATTTTCCCTATTTATTTACATTTATGAAGTTAAGTTCGTGCCTTTATTTGTCACTGTACAAACACTGAACAAAAATATAAACTCAACACTTTTGTTTCATGAGCTGGACTCCAAGATCTAAAACATTTTCTATATATACAAAAGAAGTAGTTCTCTCAAATATTGTTCACAAATCTGTCTACGTAAATCCGTGTTAAAGATAAAGATCAATTTTATTTATCCCGGAAGAAATTATTTTGCCAGAGTACAGAAACAAACAATGATTAGTTAAAAACACAATTACAGAATTCATCAGTATTCAATAGAAATCAGTCACTTTCTTTTTTTACAATAATATAACAAATGTCTCTGACTCCTCCCACACAGACTCCAGCTCCACCCCCAGGACAGATCCAGCTCTCCTGATGATCTTGTTGATTCTGTTCGTGTCAGCTGCCTTCAGCCTGCTGCCCCAGCACATTATAGCGCAGAAGCTGACGTTGGAGATCACTGTGATAAAACATCTGCAACATATTTCTACAGACATTGAAAGATCTGAGCCTCCTGAGGAAGTACAGACAGTTCTGATCTTTCTTAAACACATTTGTGTTCATAGTCCAGTCCACTTTGTTGTCTATGTGGACACCCAGGTACTTTTACTAGTCCACAATGTCCACCTCTGTTCCACTGATGGTAACTGGGTTTGGACAGGTCTTCTGTCTTCTGCAGTCCACCACCAGGTCCTTCGTTTTAGATACACTGAGCTGCAGGTGGTTGAGTCCACACCACTCCACAAACCTGTCCACCACATTCATGTACTCAGCCTCCTCAGCCAACTCTGCCATTGTGGGCTGCCAATGCAGCCCACAATGGCAGAGTTGTCCAAAAACGTCTGCAGGAACCAGGACTGTGACCAAAACCTGAAGTCTCGGGTGTAGAGTGTGAGCAGGGAGGGAGACAGGACCATCCCCTGTGGTGCCCCCGATGGTGTCGGATGTAATGTCCCAAAGCCTCACATACTGTGGGCAGCCTGTGAGGTAGTTGGTAATCCAGCTCACCAGTGGAGCCTCCACCTTCATGTCACGTAGCTTATCGCTGAGTAAGTCAGGCCAGATGGTGTTGAACACACTGGAGAAGTTGAAGAACATGACTGTCACAGTGCTGCCTGCCTCCTCCAGGTGAGAGTGAACTCTGTGCAGCATGAAGATGATGGCATCCTCCACTCCCCTGTTGCACTGGTACACAAACTGCAGGGGTCCAGCGATGATTCGGCGAGGTGCCTCAGGACGAGCCTCTCAAGTGACTTCATTACAACCCCAGTTCCAATGAAATTGGGACATTGTTGAAAACATGTGCTAAAGTTAAAGTGAAGATGGCGGCGTGGCAGTAGCTCGCAGTGGCCGCTCCGGATACAAAAATGGTGCTTTTTGTTATTTACGTGTGTTTTTCCTCAAGCTCTTTGGTACATGGACATAAGAACCACCTGTGTCCATGTGTACGACCGACAGACACTGCTGCACCACCGAAAACAAACAAGCAACACCGTAAATCATGAGTTGCGAGAGACGCTGCGTGGTTTCAGACTACTACGGCAACCAGTCCCCCAACACCCCCAGACCGCGGCCTCACAGAGTGGGCACCGCAAGCGGTGCGCGCGACTACGGAAGCGTGGCAAGCGGGCTGGAGTTCGTGCTAGGCTAACAACAAAGCCAACTCGACCAGCTCTCTCGTCCATCCTGCTCTCCAATGTCTGCTCCCTGGAGAATAAACTAGACTGCATCCGACTTCAGAGAACCACAAGACGAGAATCTGGAGACTGTTGCGTCTTTGTCTTCACAGAGACATGGCTGAGCGACAGAGTTCCCGACGCCACCATTCAGCTAGACGGACTAGCCGAGTTTCAAGCCGACAGAAATTTAGCTCTGTGCGGTAAGACCACCCCTCCTCCTGACGACCAGGTGTTGTGCCTTACAGCAGCTGACGTGAGAAAAACTCTATGCAGAGTTGACCCACGGAAAGCTGCTGGATCAGACAGCATTCCTGGTAGAGTGCTCAGGGAATGTGCAGACCAGCTAACAGATGTCTGCACTGACATCTTCAACATCTCCCTGAGCAGTGCCACCCTCCCAATGTGTCTCAAGGCAACCGCCATCATACCTGTGCCAAAGAAGTCTTCAGTGTCCTGCCTCAATGACTACCATCCCGTCGCACTCACATCCATCATCATGAAGTGCTTCGAGAGGCTTGTCATGAGGCACATCAAGACCCTGCTGCCTCCTTCACTAGACCCTCTGCAGTTTGCGTACTGTCCCAACCGCTCAACGGACGATGCCATATCCACTACCCCTCACCTGGCACTCACCCATCTGGACAACAGAGACACTTATGTTTGAATGCTGTTCATTGACTTTAGTTCAGCATTCAACACAATCCTTCCCCAGCACCTGATCAGGAAGCTGAACCTACTGGGCCTGAACACTTCCCTCTGTAACTGGATCCTGAACTTCCCGACTGGGAGACCTCAGTCAGTTCGGATCGGACATAACACCTCTAGCACCACCATGCTGAGTACTGGGGGCCCCCCCAGGGCTGTGTGCTCAGTCCACTGCTGTTCACTTTGCTGACTCACAACTGTGCAGCAATGCACAGCTCGAACCCCATCATCAAGTTTGCAGATGATACGACTGTGATGGGTCTCATCAGCAAGAATGACAAGTCAGCATACAGAGAGGAAGTGCTACGGATAATGGACTGGTGCAGAACCAACAACCTGTCTCTGAACATAGACAAGACCAAAGAGATGGTTGTTGACTTCAGAGGGACAAGGCGTGATCACTCTCCATTGCACATCGACGGCTCTGCTGTGGAAATCGTCAAGAACACCAAGTTTCTTGGAGTTCACCTGGCAGAGGATCTCACCTGGTCCAGCACCATAACCAAGAAAGCCCAGCAGCGTCTCTACTTCCTGCGAAGGCTGAAGAAGGCACATCTCCCACCTCCCATCCTCACCACATTCTACAAGGTGTATTAGATAAGAAACCGACACTTTTATTTTTTTTTTAACTATATGGATTTGAATGACGTGCGATTACACCAATCATGCTTGAACCCTCGTGCGCATGCGTGAGTTTTTTCACGCGTCGGTGACGTCATTTCCCTGTGGGCAGGCCTTGAGTGAGATGTGGTCCCGCCCTCTCGGCTGAATTCCTTTGTTTCACACGCTGCTTGAGACGGCGCGCGTTCCGAGTGGACACTATTCGAGAAATTAAGCTGGTTTTCGGTGAAAAGTTTAACGGCTGATGAGAGATTATGGGGTGTTTCTGTCGCTGTAAGGACTTCCCACAGAGCAGGACGTCGTGCAGCGCTTCCAGGCGCCGTCGTCGGCCTGTTTCGACCTAAAAACATCCTAATTTAAGGCTTAATTCACCCAGGACGTCGTGAGAGAACAGAGAAGATTCAGAAGAGGCCAGCATGAGGACTTTATGCGGACATTCCACTGTTTAAGGACATTTTGTAATGAAAGACGTGCGCACAAATTCGCCGAGTCGTTTCCGTGATGACTCGGTGAATCTGTGTGCGCCGCGACAGGAAAAACACCTCCGTGTTGAAAACCATTTGTAAAATTCAGGCGGCTTTTGATGGCTTTCAACAAGTGAGTATCTGAGAAATTGTTTAACAGCTTGGGCATGTTCCAACTTGCCCGTTAAGGTTTCCAACAGAGGTGTTTTTCCTGTCGCGACCCCCTGCGGTCGGGTCCGGCCCGACATGCGACTCTGCCCGCACGTTCTTTCATTACAAAATGTCAGTTAACAATGGAATGTCCGAATAAACTCCTCATGCCGACTTCTTCTGAAAGTTCTCTGTTCTCTGACGACTTCCTGGGACAACAGAGCCTGAAATGTGGAAGTTTTCAACTTGAAACGGCGAGATGCTGCCGCCTCAAAATGCAGATCGCCGTCAAGGGGCCGTGGGCCGTCCTTAAAGCGACACTACCAGACCAAAATCTCTCATCAGCCGTTAAAATTTTTACCGAAAACCAGCTGAATTTATCGAATGGTGTCCACTCAGTTGTGCCTTACAGCTTTGAAAAAATTTTGATCAAACAAAGCAACAGTCTCTGAGCCATTCCTAAACAATGAAAAAATCGACGAGAGGGTGGGCGACTCCTCACTCAAAGACTGCCCACAGGTGAATGACGTAACCGACTGGCGTGAAAAAACTTTTGCATGCCCACAAGGGTTCAAGCATGTCTGATGTAATCACACGTGATTCAAATCCATATGGTTTTTGAAAAAAATAATAATGTCGGATACTTTTCTAACAGACCTCGTACAGAGGAACCATGGAGAGCATCCTGAGCAGCTGTATCACTGCCTGGATTGGGAACTGCACTGTATCGGATCGCAAGTCCCTGCAGTGAGTAGTGAGGACAGCTGAGAAGATCATCGGTGTCTCTCTTCCCACCATCACAGACATTTACACCACATGCTGCATCCGCAAAGCAACCAGTATTGTGGATGATCACACACACCCCTCACACTCACTCTTCACCCTCCTACCGTCTGGAAAAAGGTACCAAAGCATCCGGACCCTCATGTCCAGACTGTGCAACAGCTTCTTCCCCCAAATAATCAGACTCCTCAACAACCAGAGTCTGGTCTGAACATTCACACATATTTCAGTGACTGGACTGAACACACACACACACACACACACACACACACACACACACACACACACACACACACACACACACACACACACACACACACACACACACACACACACACACACACACACACACACACACACACACACACACAATCTCATCTTTTAAGAGTGCAATGTTTATGGTCAATAACTGCTGCTGTGCTTTTCACTTTATAAAAAATGGTCACAACTGCACGTTACTGCCTACCTGTATTTATTATTGTCTATCGTGATAAATCATAATAATATTCTTGTAGCACCTTTGGTCGTGGAGGAACGTTGTTTCGTTTCACTGTGTATATGGTTGAAATGACAATAAAAACTACTTGAACTTGAACTTGAACATGTAAATAAAAACAGAATACAATGATTTGCAAATCCTCTTCAACCTATATTCAACTGAATACACCACAAAGACAAGATATTTTTTCTTGTCAAGGGGTTTTTCTTTAGATACAAATTATGTTTTTCTTTTGAAGTGAAAAAGCGGCTTGTTACTGCAACATTTTTATCAGTTTTAGATTATGGAGACCTGTTGTATATGAACGCTTCAGCTCAATGTCTTCATAAGATTGACTCTGTTTATCATGTTTCTCTGAGGTTCATTACTAACTGTAGAGCCTTGACTCATCATTGTGAACTGTACTGTCGAGTGGGATGGCCTTCTTTGTCCACCAGAAGACTGGGACATTGGTATACTTTTATTTACAAGGCCATGCTCAGACTGCTACCCTCCTACATTTGTAATTTAATCACACAGAGGAGTATTGAATCTTATTCATTGCGTTCAAATGATCATTTCTTGTTGACGGTCCCATTTGCCCGCATCGAACATGGAAAAAGGGCGTTTGTTTATTCTGCTCCTTCTACTTGGAACATGTTGCAAAAGGACTGGAAATTAACAGAATTTATTTCATTGAATGCCTTTAAGTCCAAACTGAGGGCACTTCAAACCACTTCATCATAATGTAAATGTTTTTTATAATTTTTTTATATTTGCAGTTATGTAAATTGATGTAATCGATGTAACTTCTGCTGCCTCTTGGCCAGGACTCCCTTGAAAAAGAGGTTTTTAATCTTAACGGGACTTTCCTGGTTAAATAAAGGTTAAATAAAAATAAAAATTTAATGTTCAAACTGATAGACTTTATTGTTTTTGTGCAAATATTTGCTCATTTTGAAATGGATGCCTGCAACACATTTCTAAAAAGCTGGTACAGTGGTATGTTTCCCACTGTGTTACATCACCTTTCCTTCTAACAACACTCAATAAGCGTTTGGGAACTGAGGACACTAATTGTTGAAGCTTTGTAGGTGGAATTCTTTCCCATTCTTGCTTGATGTACAACTTCAGTTGTTCAACAGTCCGGGGTCTCCGTTGTCATATTTTGTGCTTCATAATGTGCCACACATTTTCAATGGGTGACAGGTCTGGACTGCAGGCAGGCCAGTCTAGTACCCGCACTCTTTTACTACGAAGCCACGCTGTTGGAACACGTGCAGAATGTGGCTTGGCATTGTCTTGCTGAAATAAGCAGGGACGTGCCTCAAAAAAGACGTTGCTTGGACGGCAGCATGTGTTGCTCCAAAACCTGGATGTACCTTTCAGCATTGATGGTGCCATCACAGATGTGTAAGTTGCCCATGCCATGGGCACTAACACACCCCCATACCATCACAGATGCTGGCTTTTGAACTTTGCGCTGGTAACAATCTGGATGGTCTTTTTGCTCTTTTGTCCAGAGGACACAACGTCCATGATTTCCAAAAACAATTTGGAATGTGGACTCATCAGACCACAGCACACTTTTCCACTTTGCGTCTGTCCATTTCAAATGAGCTCTGGCCCAGAGAAGGCGGCGGCGTTTCTGGATGTTGTTGATGTTTGGCTTTCACTTTGCATGGTAGAGTTTTAACTTGCACTTGTAGATGTAGTGACGAACTGTGTTAACTGACAATGGTTTTCTGAAGTGTTCCTGAGCCCACGCGGTAAAATCCTTTACACAATGATGTCGGTATTTAATGCAGTGCTGCCTGAGGGATCGAAGGTCACGGGCATTCATTGTTGGTCTTCTGCTTTGCTGCTTATGTGTAGAAAGTTCTCAAGATTCTCTGAATCTTCTGATTATATTATGGACTGTATATGATGGAATCCCTAAATTCCTTGCAATTGAACATTGAGAAACATTGTTCTTAAACTGTTGGACTATTTTTTTATGCAGTTGTTCACAAAGTGATGATCCTCGCCCCATTTTTGTTTGTGAACGGCTGAGACGTTTGGGGATGCTCCTTTTATACCCAATCATGACACTCACAATTAGTGTCCTCAGTTCCCAAACACTTATTGAGTGTTGTCAGAAGGAAAGGTGATGTAACACAGTGGTAAACATACCACTGTCCCATCTTTTCAGTGAGCAAATATTTGCACAAAAACAATAAAGTTTATCAGTTTGAACATTAAATATCTTGTCTTTGTGGTGTATTCAATCGAATATAGGTTGAAGAGGATTTGAAAATCATTGTATTCTGTTTTTATTTACATTTTACACAACATCCCAACTTCATTGGAATTGGGGTTATACTCGTCATACATGTGATGTCAGGGTTACAAGTCTATAGTCATTAAGTGTGTTGGGGGTTCTTCTTCTTGGGCACAGGGACCAGACATGAGGATTTTCACCACTCATGAACAACCTGGCTCAGGCTCAAGTTGAAGATGTGCTGGAAAATCCCACACAGCTGGACAGCACATCCCTTCAGTGCTCAGAAAACCCATCATTATCTGCTGTGGCCATCAGCTGCCTCATGCAGTGCAACACATCTTCACATAAAGTTGATCAGCAGCCAGACGCCATTGAATGGGAGCATTTGCCCACTCAAGTTGGTCACAACAATGAACTGTAGTCAGGTCGATGAAGACAACGAGCATATAGATGAGCTTCCCTGAGACGGTTTCTGACAGTTTATGCAGAAATTCTGTGGTTCTGAAAACCGATTGTTGCAGCAGCTGTCGAGGTGGCTGGTCTCAGACCATCTTGGAGGTGAACATGCTGGATGTGGAGGTCCTGGGCTGGTGTGGTTACACGTGGTCTGCGGTCGTGAGGCCAGTTGGATGTACTGCCAAATTCTCTGAAACACCTTCAGAGACGCCTTATGATAGAAAAATGAACATTCAATTCACGGCCAACAGCTCTGGTGGACATTCCTGCAGTCAGCATGCCAACTGCACGCTCCCTCAAAAGTTGCGACATCTGTGTGATAAAACTGCACATTTCAGAGTGGCCTTTTATTGTGACCAGCCTAAGGCACACCTGTGCAGTAGTCATGCTGTGTAATCAGGATTTTGATATGTCACACCTGTGAGGTGGGATGGATTATCTCAGCAAAGTGCTATCACAGATTGAGGCACATTTTTGAAAAATATTTGAGAGAAACAGGTCTTTTGTGTGTATAGAATTTTTTTTTTAGATCTTTTGAGTTCAGCTCATGAAAAATACGAGCAAAAACAAAAGTGTTGGGTTTATATTTTTGTCCATTGTAAATTGTGCACCAAAAAAACCAAGTGTGTAGCCAAGCTAGCACAAGCTAACCGCTAACGAAAATGCTAACCATGCCCACCCAAGATTTATATTTTTGTTCAGTGTACATACAACGAAATGTGTCCTCTGCATTAAACCATCCTAATTAGTTAGACACAATCCAACCACTAGGGGCAGTGTGCAGCCAGAGTCCAGCACCAGAGGACCACTGCAGATGTAGAGATGCTGTCTTGGTCAGAGACACAGAAAGGAGCAGACACTAAATAAGCAGGTTTTTAATTGTGGGAGGAAACACACACTGACACAGGAGAACATACGAGGTCTATTAGAAAAGTATCCGACCTTATTATTTTTTTCAAAAACCATATGGATTTGAATCACGTGTGATTGCGTCAGACAAGCTGGAACCCTCGTGCACATGCGTGAGTTTTTCCACGCCTGTCGGTTGCGTCATTCTCCTGTGGGCAGGCTTTGAGTGAGGAGTGGTCCAGCCCCCTCGTCGGATTTTCATTGCCAGGAAATGGCGGAATGATTTGGGCTTTTTTTCCATCAGAATTTTTTCAGAAACTGTTAGAGACTGGCAGCTGGAAACCATTAGAAAAATTTATCTGGCTTTTGGTGAAAATGTTACGGGCTTGGTAGAGAATAAAGAGTGTTACTGTCGCTTTAAGGACGGCCCCCAGCGGCTGTGGGGCGCGCCGCGCTCCGAAGCCGCCATCGACAGGCTGAACGACCATTTCATTTCTAAACGGATGGCTGTCTGGATCCGTGACCATCATGTGCACTTTCTCTGGTTATCACAAGAGCTGGACATCAACCATTTTCCGGCAGATTTCACTTTTAAAAAGAGATTTTGTCATGGAAAGCCGAGTGGAGGCTTCGCGCGTCACGATGGATTCGCTACTGGAGCGAGAAAAAACCACCTCCATTTTGGTCTCACAGGACGGCTTTGAGATGGCGTTCAGACAGCTGTCGGTGGTTTTTCCATCGAGTGATTATCTGAGAAATTGTGGATGTGCCTGGACATGCCAGAACATGTCCCGTGAGGCTTCATCACGGCGTTGCTGTGCGCCATGCGGCACCGCCGCGACGCGCGGAATTCCTTTGCACGTCTGTCTCAATGTGCCGAAAAAGTGCTGATGTCCATGTCTTTTCACAATTCCTGTGCTAGTCAGACGACGTCCCGGATAAAACACAGCATCCAGTTTGGAAATGAACGGCACATTCCACTGTTACAGGAGTTTTTGTCATGGAACGAGGAGCGGAGGCTTTGCACGTCGCCCAGGTGCCGCATGGCGCACAGGAACGCCGTGATGAAGCCTCACGGGACATGTTCTGGCATGTCCTGGCACATCCACAATTTCTCGGATAATCACTCGATGGAAAAACCACCGACAGCTGTCTGAACGCCATCTCAAAGCTGTCCTGTGAGACCAAAATGGAGGTGGTTTTTTCTCGCTCCAGTAGCAAATCCATCGTGACGCGCGAAGCTGCCGCTCGGCTTTCCATGACAAAATCTCTTGTTAAAAGTGAAATCTGCCGGAAAATGGCTGATGTCCAGCTTTTGTGATAACCAGAGAAAGTGCACACGATGGTCACGGATCCAGACAGCCATCCGTTTAGAAATGAAATGATCGTTCAGCTTGTCGATGGCGGCTTCGGAGCGCGGCGCGCCCCACAGCCGCTGGGGGCCGTCCATAAAGCGACAGTAACACTCCTTATTCTCTACCAAGCCCGTAACATTTTCACCAAAAGCCAGATAAAGTTTTCTAATGGTTTCCAGCTGCCAGTCTCTAACAGTTTCTGAAAAAATTCTGATGGAAAAAAAGCCCAAATCATTCCGCCATTTCCTGACAATGAAAATCCACCAAGGGGGCTGGACCACTCCTCACTCAAAGCCTGCTCACAGGCGAATGACACAACCGACAGGCGTGGAAAAACTCACGCATGCACACGAGGGTTCAAGCTTGTGTGACGCAATCACACGTGATTCAAATTCATATGGTTTTTTAAAAAAATAAGGTCGGATACTTTTCTAATAGACCTCATACAAACTCCACACAGGAAGGTGGAAAGCGATCCCACAACCTTGCTGTGAGGCATCAGTGCTAACCACTAATCCACTGTTCCACCATTACCGTTACCACTGTTCTATTCTTTAAATGCATGAAGTGTTAATATGGACAAAATGATACATTGTGTATTGTGGTAATCATGTCTTGGAACCCGTATCAAATCGTATAGTTTTAATAAGTGTCATTATGCTCTGAAAAGTCAGCTACAATATGTAAGAAATAAAGATCATTTATTCACAACTGTAAGTTGTCCTTGTCAGGAGAAATTCTCTCCATCCATAAAGCAAAACCTTCCTCATCCTAAAACTCAAGAACCATAAAATTTTCAAAATCAAAATTTTTATTAATACTGGAAGGTCAAAGCTCTGCGTGCCCCCCCCCCAAAAAAATGCATTTCTGACACATGCTTTTTTTAAGCTGAATTTTGGATTTCAAGTAGGTGACATACAGAAGCCCTGAAATGCTCACATTGCCTGCTAGATGGCGACAAACACTGTGCCGCAAGGTCTCAACTATTTATTAGTTTGAGAAGATTGGCTTTTGTTGAAAATAATACAGGGTGACAACCAAGAATCAACTTACAGTTGAGTCCCTCGTCCTTATGGGCAACTTACTTATAAAACATATAACTACAAAAATAGATAAAGGATTACAATTTATACTTAAACCTTCAACAGACTGCTTTCTACATAGTGTAAAAGGGATGTCATTATGCATTGATATTGCCAGTGTTTTTTTTTCATTAATGTTCTTGATTATCCACGTCGTAAACACACTTCAATTAAATCTTCTGCTTTTAGAATTCTATTTTACTTTGGCTTTTATGTAAAGCTACTGACTCAGAAATGAATAAAGGCCATACTAGTCATGACTTTGCATTTTAAATATTAGAATGTTAGTTTACCAACCAACAGTCTCGTACATGGGCGGGTCCACAGCCAGGTACAGTGGGACAAATGTCTTCAAAAGTGGACCTTTCATCAAGGGGTGTTATGTAGGGCACATCCTCCCGCAACACCCGCTTTCTCTCTGGATGGGCCCCTAGTTTGCAGTCTCTCAGCAGAAACAATCAAGAATTTGTGTATGTATGTGGAAAGCACGACCTGATTGAGAGGTAAGGTTTTATGAGTGAATTTTACATCATGTTGTCCTCAGGAAAAGATTTTAGGTGTATTTTGTAAGTGTTTGTTGTTAGCACGTCATGGGTCTGCAGCTGTGTGCTTAGATTAACCACGGCGAGGACACTAAACATACTTTAAAAGAAAAGTTTAAAAAAAATGTTTGTAAAACTCTGCTCCTTGCCGTGCTGTGAGTCACTCAAACACACGGCCCCCCTGCAAAGTACAGATGGGACACAGACGAACAGACATAGGGATGCAATGCAAGGAGTGAGAAAAAAAGGGGGGGAGGGAATCAAAAAATAGGTTTTTGGATGTGGCGCACGTGTTCCAGTGACGCGGTAAATGTTTTAGCTTGCATCCAGCCTTGATTTAGTGTCAGTGCGAACCCTGCCATTTGTCAGTCCAATTGATGAAAATCCACCATCTTGATGGAGAACTTTAATCCCAACATGATTAATAATGTCAGGTTTTTTTCTCTTCTATTTTAAGAACATTGTGCAATTATGTATGACAACAGTACCACTATATTTAATGGTAACATGGATATTCTCTAAACATTTAATCAAAGTCCAATCTAAGTTACTTTTTTTTTTTTTAACTCCCACCCAAAAAAATTGCTGTTTAGAAATATGTTTATTGTTCCACCAACATTGAAATCAAGTTGCTATTCAGTGCATTAAGCTACATTCCCACACACCTGTAGCATTAACAATTACCGGGCTAGGAACACATGGGCCTTATCACCACGTCATAATCACGGTTACTGGTCATGGTTTGAAGTTGTTTTGGGGAATCTGAAACAGTTCCACATTGGGTTCTTAAACAGGAATGGCAAAGCAAAGAACTTTTAAATAAAACGGTAAACTGGGCGATAGCTCAGCTAGCTATGGTACGTCTCCATGGAAACATCAGCATAATCAGACCTGAAAGCTTCTGATTAGCACAATGGAAATAAAGGCTGTTACAGTCAAAAGCAAAGATTAAAAAAAAAGTTGTGCAATTTCCAAGTTTCTTCCTTTAAATATTCCTAATCCCTGCTGACCCCACCCCAATTTGATACCAAAAACTTGTACCATTACGGCCTAGAACAGAATCCAACAGATTTACAGTACATAGCACCGAATGGCTGAGGAACCTCTTACAAATGCATAAAATCCAAAGCTATATTCTTAAACAATTTATTATAACAGATCCACAATCGCAAAGCTTCCCGACAATGACAGTTCCATTTCTTCTGCTGAGGTGAACTCTTGTAAAATCAAGTTGTCTAAACAGTTCTCTGTACAGTGCTCTAGCGACACCTAGTGGATCAGACCTGTAAAAGGGGAAAAACAAAACCAAAAAACAAGTGCACCAAATTGTGAACGTGCCAAGTTTGGTCAAAGGGCAGATCTGTGTGTACAGATTATTATTATTATTTTATTTGATTTATCTACAATTTAACCAGAAGGCGTGAACGGGAAAAAGATCATTTCAGTCTTCACAAATGTAGATTATGTCAGGTTTCTTCCTTCTCATCCAGGGACATGTTGCTTGGTGTGGGTTTCCCTCTAGTTGTGTCCATCATGCAGCAGAACCAAAACAAGCTGTGAGATTATTCACATCATATTTTTTTGGAACACAGAAATCCAGTTTTTATTGTTGTGGTTTCTGTTTATGTTGCAGTGATGTTGCAACCTGAACATCCATAAATAAAACACTGACAAAATTGTAATCTTTTGTCCTTTCTCTAAGGATCTTTTCTTATCCTTAAGACACTGTGAAGAAAGAAGAACCAAATTTATCATCATTCCACACATTTAGATTTTCCTTGTCCCAAGTCCTTATGCAATAGAATCTTTGTTTTCCTCTTAAAAAAAAAAAAAAAAAAAAAAAAAAAAAAAAAAACTCCAACTCATCCTGGGAAGAACATGTTGGGTGGCTTCAGTGTTCTCTCCCTTTCCGAGGCCTCTCAGGAATAACTCGATGTTTTGCTACCAACATCATCTTCCTGCGATCCCATACTCTGGAATTAAAAAGTGCCACATGTTAAGAAAGATTCCTGTAACTGCAACCACAATGAAGACAGGAAAAAAAATGTTTGATACTAAAACGGCACATGGAAAACCGGATGTTACATGTGTTTTCAAGGAGAGGGTGACAGAAAATTCTGCCACGGCTCAGTGTGAACGCAGCACTCGCTCACTGCAACTACAGTGAGGAAATTAAGTATTTGAACACCCTGCAATTTTGCAAGTTCTCCCACTTAGAAATCATGGAGGGGTCTGAAATTTTCATCTTAGGTGCATGTCCACTGTGAGAACAGAATCTAAAAAAAATTCCGGAAATCACAATGTATGTATGTTTTTATAATTTATTTGTATGTTACTGCTGCAAATAAGTATTTGAACATCTACCAACCAACAAGAATTCTGTCTCTCACAGACCTGTTAATTTTTATTTAAGAAGCCCTCTTATTCTGCACTCTTTACCTGTATTAATTGCACATGTTTGAACTTGTTACCTGTATAAAAGACACCTGTTCACACACTCAGTCAATCACACTCCAACCTGTCCACCATAGCCAAGACCAAAGAGCTGTCTAAGGACACTTGGGACAAAACTGTAGACCTGCAGAAGGCTGGGATGGACTACAGGACAACAGGCAAACAGCTTGGTAGAAGACAACAACTGTTATGATTATTTATTAGAAAGTGGAAGAAACACAAGATGACTGTCAGTCTCCCTCGGTCTGGGATTCCATGCAAGATCTCACTTTGTGGGGTAAGGATGATTCTGAGAAAGCTCAGAACTACACAGGAGTACCTGGTCAATGACCTGAAGAGAGCTGGGACCACAGTCACAAAGATTACATTAGTAACACATGATGCTGTCATGGTTTAAAATCCTGCAGGGCAGCAAGGTCCCCTGCTCAAGCCAGCACATGTCCAGGCCCATTTGAAGCTCACCAGTGACCATCTGGATGATCCAGAGGAGGCATGGGAGAAGGTCATGTGGTCAGATGAGACCAGAATAGAGCTTTTTGGAATCAACTCCACTTACCATGTTTAGAGGATGAGAACAACCCCAAGAAAACCATCCCAACCGTGAAGTATGGGGGTGGAAACATCATACTCTGGAGTGCTCTTCTGCAAAGGGGACAGGACGACTGCACAGTATTGAAGGGAGGATGGATGGGGTCATGTATTGAGATTTTGGCAAACAACCTCCTTCCCTCAGTAAGAGCATTGAAGATGGGTCACGGCTGGGTCTTCAGCATGACAATGACCCCAAACACACAGCCAGGGCAACTAAGGAGGGGCTCCGTAAGAAGCATTTCAAGGTCCTGGAGTGGCCTGGCCAGTCTCCAGATCTGAACTCAATAGAAAATCTTTGGAGGGAGCTGAAACTCCAAACCTGAAAGATCTAGAGAAGATCTGTATGGAGGAGTGGACCAAAATCCCTGCTGCAGTGTGCAAACCTGGTGAAAAACTACAGGAAACGTTTGAACTCTGTAATTGCAAACAAAGGCTACTGTACCAAATATTAACATTGATTTTCACAGGTGTTCAAATAACATACAAATAAATTAATAAAGAAATCATACATTGTGATTTCCGGATTTTTTTTTTTTTTTTAGACTATGTCTCTCACAGTGGACATGCACCTAAGATGAAAATTTCAGACCCCTCCATGATTTCTAAGTGGGAGAATTTGCAAAATTGCAGGGTGTTCAAATACTTATTTTCCTCACTGTAGGTTTCAAATGTACACCCAGTGCACAGAACACACTGGACGTTGTTTTTATGTTTAAAGACTTTTTTTTAAAAGGAGGGACAACTTAAAGCTGTACAACCTTTGAGTGCTTTTAAGATTTAGGTCATAAAAAATAATTTTCTTTGTCACCACCAGAATGTTATTTATTAGTCTTCAAATTTCCCCGGGCGCCTAATGGCGACTTCTGCTCCTAAATGGCAATTAGGATGGGTTAAACGCAGTAGACACATTTCATTGTGCAGGGAACATGTTCTTTTGTGCATATGACAATAAAATTCTTTTGAATCCTTTGAATCCTTGAAATAAGAGATTCATAATAAGATGTTGACAATATTATAAAAATTTGCATTGTCTAGAAAAAAAAAATTCCCCATAAGGTATAAATTTCAAATGAACAGACGGCCTTGAACTAGTTATGGCAGAGACCCGTACAGTCAATGAGAGAGACATCACAGATCACGTGGGGGCTTCCCCCGACTTGTGTGAGGGATGCTGGGGAGCACACGGTGACAGCCAATCAGAGTAGAGAGGCACAGTGACATCAACTCACTATTCGCTCACACAAAATAATCCAACATGGCAGAAAACGCTCTGACACAGTTTGTTTCTGTATAAATCTGTGTCTCATATATTTAGTAAAAGTTAGGGAGAAATAAATACTTCCAAATCTAAAAATTCTGTTTTTGAAACCAGATAACACCTCTGAAGTGACTGACACACATCTTATGGATATTAGTGTGCACATCCCGTGTACACGCATCACACAAAGTCAAAAGTCATTTCAAAACCTCATGCATACACACTAACAAAATACAGGAGGCGGAGCTGAAGATGTGATTCTCTTTGGTAGTGATGAGAATGGACAGGATTAGAAATGAACGTATGAGAGGGACAGCTCAGGTGGGATGGTTTGGAGACAAAGTCAGGGAGGAGAGATTGAGATGGTTTGGACATGTGCAGAGGAGGGACCCAGGGTATATAGGGAGAAGGATGCTGAGGATGGAGCCACCAGGCAGCAGGAGAAGAGGGAGGACAAAGAGGAGGTTTATGGATGTGCTGAGGGAGGACATGCAGGTGGCTGGTGAGACAGAGGAAGATACAGATGATTGATCTGCTGTAGCGCCCCCTAATGGCAGCAGCTGAAAAGAGAAGACGCATGTGCGTACATCCATCCTCCTGAAGACAGTGTTCAAAGGAAAATAAAATATTGCTTTTGGATTTCTCCCTAGATAAATATGTTCTCTTCATTAAAATGAACTGTAATTTTGAAACAAGTTACAAACATAAACTATTATAATACTTTGATTTCAGTAGGAACTAAATTTAGTCAGTTTAGTGAAATGTGAAAGGACATATAGCTTTAAGTGCAGAGACACGTGATTTTAAACAAGAAAACAGCAATAATCTGTGTGATATTAGAGAGAAATTTAAGCAACCATCAGAGCCAGAGCCTTCTGTTTTAACGTTACCTGCAAAAAAACGTCAAAACTCTGTTGTATCGTTGATATAAGTAAATTCTTGTATTATTACCATAGAAAAATGACATCATCATCTACTTTCTGTAGCTGCAGGTGACAACAATTCTGTTACAGTAACTGGAGTAACTGTTTTACGAAACCGTTATCCCGATGCATGTGCAGACCCCAGTGTCAGACCCAGGTACTGCAATTATTACATTTTTGTTGAAAGTCAAAACATATTTCAGCTGTAAACATGGTGATATATCTTGACATTTTTAGAGCAGACATTAAATATTTCCTCACCTTCTGCACAAACTGTGGATTAACTGTAATTTCTTGATCCATAGACTTTAGTTTCTCATCTAGTTCTATACATTTCAACATCTGCAGGGAGGAGAGGGAGAGAGAAAGATCACTCAGACACTATTGATAACTAAAACATTCAACATGATGCATCAGAGCTGAAAGAAAATTAATGTTAATCAATTTTCAATTTCAATTGAGTTTTACTGACATTGGAAACATGTGTTTATTCCCTTTGTTATTCTGTCTCCAGAAGTAAGAATCCTCACCTCTTGGTCAATTTTGTGAAGCATTGCTGGGTTGTTGTATTTTTCGGGGTTGTCATGGAAACACACCATACCGTCCTTTTGGTTAATGCTCGCGTAGATCTCCCCATCTTCAATCTGAGCAGAAGCAATGGGTCAACATTGGACAGAAAATCTGGTTTTAAACTAATTTCTACTAAAATTATTCAAAAGATCAATAAATTAGGGCTGAAACTAAGGATTACATTTGTTATCGACAATTTTTTAAAAAACACTCTGTAGGCCTCAATGATGGTTAATTAAACACCCACTAATCTGTGTAATGTGTTGATGGGGGGGTGGGGGGGGGCAGGGACATAGACATACATACATACACACCTTATAACCTTTCAAATGTGTGATGCATATAAGGATAAGGTTTGGTCAGCTGTTTCTGAGTAATGCAAAAGTAATAATTTCCACAGAATTTACAAAGAGAAAAAGTAATGTATATGTATATATTTATGTATTTTTTTAAGTTGCACATTGAACATTGTTTTGTGGTTTTTCACATGCTGCACAGAGTTATATATATATATATATATATATATATATATATATATATATATATATATATATATATATATATATACACACACACACACACATACACACACACACATATACACAGTGGGGAAAATAAGTATGTGACGCCCTGTCAGTTTTGCAGGTTTTCCCACCTTCAAAGAATGGAGAGGTCTGTATTTTTTATCGTAGGTACACTTCAACTGTGAGAGACAGAATACAAAAGAAAAATTATATATACGAGTTCGTATATATATATATATATATATATATATATATATATATATATATATATATATCCATCCAGATAATCACACTGTATGATTTTTAAATAATTAATTTGCATTTTATTGTATAAGTTGACCCCCTAGAAAAACCTACAGAAAAACAGAGCTTAACAATTGGTACAGAAACATTTGTCTGCCATTACAGAGGTCAAATGTTTCCTGTAGTTTTTCACCAGGTTTTCACACACTGCAGCAGGGATTTTGGTCCACTCCTCCACACAGATCTCCAAATCTTTCAGGTTTGGAGTTTCAGCTCCCTCCAAAGATTTTCTATTGAGTTCAGGTCTGGAGACTGGCCAGGCCACTCCAGGACCTTGAAATGCTTCTTACAGAGCCCCTCCTTAGTTGCCCTGGTTGTGTGTTTGGGGTCATTGTCATGCTGGAAGACCCAGCCATGACCCATCTTCAATGCTCTTACTGAGGGAAGGAGGTTGTTTGCCAAAATCTCGCAATACATGACCCCATTCATCCTCCCTTCAATATGGTGCAGTCGTCCTGTTCCCCTTTGCAGAAGAGCACCCCCAGAGTATGATGTTTCCACCCCCATGCTTCATGGTTGGGATGGTTTTCTTGGGGTTGTTCTCATCCTCTAAACATAAGTGGAGTTGATACCAAAAAGCTCTATTGTGGTCTCATCTGACCACATGACCTTCTTCCATGCCTCCTCTGGATCATCCAGATGGTCACTGGTGAACTTTAAACAGGCCTGGACATGTGTTGGCTTGAGCAGGGGGTCCTTGCTGCCCTGCAGGATTTTAAACCATGACAGCATCATGTGTTAATAATGTAATCTTTGTGACTGTGGTCCCAGCTCTCTTCAGGTCATTGACCAGGTCCTCCTGTGTAGTTCTGAGCTTTCTCAGAATCATCCTTACCCCACAAAGTGAGAGCTTGCATGGAATCTGAGACTGAGAGAGATTGACAGTCATTTTGTGTTTCTTCCAATTTCTAATAAATAATCATAACAGTTGTTGTCTTCTACCAAGCTGCTTGCCTGTTGTCCTGTAGTCCATCCCAGCCTTGTACAGGTCTACAGTTTTGTCCCTGGTGTCCTTAGACAGCTCTTTGGTCTTGACTATGGTGGACAGGTTGGAGTGTGATTGACTGAGTGTGTGAACAGATGTCTTTTATACAGGTAACAAGTTCAAACAGGCGCAATTAATACAGGTAAAGAGTGCAGAATAAGAGGGCTTCTTAAATAAAAATTAACAGGTCTGTGAGAGACAGAATTCTTGCTGGTTGGTAGGTGTTCAAATACTTATTTTATGCAATAAAATGCTAATTAATTATTTAAAAATCATACAATGTGATTTTCTGGATTTTTTTAGATTCTGTCTCTCACAGTTGAAGTGTACCTACAATAAAAATTACAGACGTCTACATTCTTTGTAAGTGGGAAAACCTGCAAAACTGACAAGAGGTTAAATACTTATTTTCTCCACTGTATGACATATGTTACTTCGTAACATGAAAACTAAGCATGAAAGTTGGTGCAAACTATTCCTTTTCAAAATGCTATTAACATAAAAAAAATATCCAAATTATTGGTTACCAAAATTGGAGCAACTTTAACTAATCTCTATTATTTATTTAACTCTACTTTGAGATTATATATATATATATATATATATATATATATATATTTTTTTTTTTCACTCACGAGTTTGACACCATTAATCGCGCACAAAAGCAGAGTTTTAAAACCAGGGTCACGAAATGTGAACAAGAGCTGTAATATGGTTTATGGTGAAGAGGTGTGTGAGACGGCAGCTTTTGCTTCAAGGCCTGATACGAGAAATATGTTTTCATATCTCAAAAATGTGAAGTGATTGGCAAAAACTAATACCAGACTTAGATTCAGCGCCCCCAAATGACCCAAAATCTGCTGAAAAACTCCATGCAAGAAAAATGGTGGTGATCAGTGTTATTAATGAATTTAATTTTAAACACGTGCACATCAACTCACCATGTGTAAGACGTATTTCTCTGCTTCCTGTGGGCCTGACAACTGCACTCGACTTGCCATGTCTTGTAAAGACAGCGTGAGGAAGGTCTGCAGAGAGAAAATTTAAAGAGATTAGACTTCTGATCTTCTGATTCTGTAACTGACTGGAATCAAGTCTGAGTCCTTTTCTTTGATGGCAGTTGAAACCAGCTGTCATTTAAACCAGCCTCTTTCCACAAACAAAGAATTAAAAAAGAAATCTTTACAGTGTCAAATCAAAGGCAAAATCATGTTCTTTATGTGCAGATTTATTTATTTTTTTTAAACCGTGTGTGATACATAAGCACCAGTCATTCATCATCAAAAACAAAATACAGCACAGAGGACTCAATACCCTCAGGTTTTGGGGAGTCTGTGGAAGGGAGGGTGTAATGTGCATTTTTTTCTGGAGACACAAGTCCAGTAAAGGTTGCGAGGCCCACTGGTGCTTATCTGTAGATTCCACTATGAAGCAGATGAGAATCTGTGATTCCGCCTGGTCAGGACTCCAGTCTCACACAGGTTACTACCCCAGCCGAGGCCCGGACACATTCCCAGCTTGGTAGACTGGGACAGTGCAGATGAAGTGTTTTGTCCAAGGACACAAACAGGCAGCGTTACCAAGAACTGAACTCAGGTCTACATACTGGTACCATAACTCCTCCTCCTACTGAGCTACATGCTCTATTCTGGATTCTGGCCTTTTCTGGAGAGTATAATTAAAACTGAATTTTTTTTTTTTTTTTTTAAATGAACCCACTCGCATTCCTGGCACATGTAGGGATGTTGTTTTCAGTCCTGTGTGTTTGTCTGTCTGTCTTAACAAAATAACCCTAATTTTTGTGATCTGATTTAGACCAAACTTGCTGGACTGACTCAAGGTCAAAAAAGGACAAAGTGATTTGATTTGCAGAAAAATCAGTGGGGGGGGGGGGGGGGGGGGATCAAGCTGACAGATGAAGATCAGATTTTAGGCCCAATGCTGATGTAGAAGATGTTTAGAATGGCTATTCCAAAGAATTGGTTAAAAATCCAGCTGTGGATTCTATTAAATAGTCCAGCAGTTAAGGGATAGAATCGTGCAATTTTTTACAAAAGCACCAAACTTTGTCCAGGGACTCTTTAGGTTATATTAAGTCATGTCAAAGTGGGAGACATTAGATTTTAGCCCTGTATCCTGCTTTTTTAAAAGGGTGTTTGCATGGTTATAATACAATGTATATTTTGCTATTCATATGACAATACAATCATATGGTTATTATGTAGAGTGCCAGTTAGTTATAGAAGTAACTGTTATAGAACTACAGTGTTCTTAAATTGTAACATTAATTTACCATTATTTTTTAAGAGTGTAAACTATGTTTAAGTGCATTTGTTGCATACTTTCTTTTTCTATGCATGTAAACAGCTTTCAGTCACTTTAAGTAAATTAAATATAGAGTCATGATTTTGTGTTATGGAAGATATAGCATAAGGTAAACTGAGTGTTTTAAATTGTAAACTAAATGGTTATGGCCATAAAAACAAAACTGATTTCTTGTAATTAATAAAAAAAGCATTTCTTTCCGTTCAAACACTGTTGTTATTTTAGAGAGTAAATATGTTAGAGTGCATGAGTAGCATCTTTCCTTTGCTCTATGCTTGCAAACAGCTATATTGCACAGGTATATTGATACTCACAATGAGTTAGACAATATTTAGTCACTTTCCCTAGATTAATGCTTTTTCTAAGAGTGTAAGCACACTGAAGTACATTCGAAGCATCCCTACTTAGCCTTAATACATTTTTCATAACCTTCAAGTTTATATTATGAACTTAAAAAGACATTTGGATCAGAGTTTATCATGAATTATATGCTGTAGAAGGCTGAAAATGGTTATTCTCTTAAACCCAAGTTTTTAGAGTGTAGACATTTATGGATTCAATGTCTCTCGATCTTATATACTTCAGGACACTATAAAGTACCTCTGATAAAGTTTTGGCGCTTTTGTATAAAAGTGCATGATTCCCCTAAAATTTGTCCCTTGGCCGCCGGACTAAAACACCAAAATGAAGTCATATAATACTTTTCTATTTGTCATGTGATCTCTGACCTTGCCTGACCTTGAAAGGTCATAACTGTTCATATTAACAAACAGTTTGGGGTACATATGGACTGAACAGGGTGGAGCATCAGTCAAGAAAAAAATGGCTACATTTTGGACAGACCAGATTAAATGTGGGTGTGACTGCATGAATTTGTGTCAAACACAAAAGATCCAGATGTTGCACTCGCTGAGAGCACTCATCTATTGGCAACAAGCTGTAAAATACGTTTGGCCGGAGAGACTGTGCAATGAACGGTGCTCCCGTAATTGCTTGTGGAGACACCTGGTTGACGTTACAGAAAGGCACTTTTACATGGTCACTCAACAAGCATGTGGCCACACCCACCTTGGTTAGCCTCTGGATGTTCTTCTTGTAGAGCGACGAGAGACACTGTTTGACCAGACCTGTGTTGTTGTCTCGCGTAAACATCTCACTGTGTTTGGTGACCAGGTTACGCAGCTCAGCTGGGTTGTTGGTGGTGTAAACCTGTGCTAACTCGTGGTACGCGTTGCTCAGCGGCTATGGGCATCCACATATATGTATAAAAAAAAAGAAAAAAGGATAATTACTGATGAATCAAAACATCAAGCAATCACATGGGTTTAATGTTTACTGTGCACACTGTGAGATTAACAGGTCGTAAACATTAACTCATTGAGTGCCAGCCAATTTCAAAGTTCAGAACATCCCAGTGCCAGGATTTCTTCAGCATTTGAGTGTTTTTTCAAGACCCATAGAAAATTGAGTTCTATGTCCATGTCAACAACAAACATACCACAAGAAAAGAAAGAAACTGGCTCGATGACGCGTCTTTGGCGCGGGGCGTTACTATCAGAAAAGACGTGTTTTAGAGTCAATGGCATCAAGTGAGAGCAAAACAACAACAAATATATATGTACGTACACACACACACACACACACACACACACACACACACACACACACACACACACACACACACACACACACACACACACACACACACACACACACACACACACACACACACACACACACACACACACACACACACACACACACACACACCACACACACACACACACACACAGTATTTCCTTGATTAAAAGCCTGGGCTCAAACCGTGGTTTTTGCAGTGTGCACGCTGATTACATTTTGATCATGGATGAAATACGTTTTGCAGAAAAGTCCGCAAATATGACCAACTTTACAACACAGACTCAAAAAAAGATGCTCAAATGACCCACAATTCATGGAGGAGATTGTACGTACTGTTGATTTAGCGATTGATGATTGTATAAAGAAGTGGAGCTCATTGCGGGATAAATTAATCCAGAAAAAGCTGCTGTTCCTGCTGTAAATTGCATAAAGACGTGGCGGAGAACTTTAAAAAAGGTCACACGCACATTGACATCATTCTGTGGCCACAGAGTTACAGAATTGTAGAAGCATAAATCAGGCTTTAGGATTTTAAGGTACTCTTTTTAATGCACATTATGTCTTTTTAATGCACATTATGTCTAGCATTTATTTGAGACAGGTGTTAATTTTTTTCAGACAAAGTTTTGACCCGGTCATTAATGAGGCAGGTCCCAATTCAAGGTCAGGCATATAATCAAGGAAATATAATATATAGGTTTATTTCTCACTAATTTTTACAAAATATAAGGAAGAAAATGCCAAACAAATTCCATCAATACAGAAATATAGCTGTATCTAATAAATATATCAAAGTAGGGTTAAATAAATAATAGAGAATAGTTAAAGTTGCTCCGATTTTGGTAAAAAATTATCCAAATTATTGGTTATGTTAATAGCATTTTGAAAAGAAATAGTTTGCACCAACTGTCATGCTTAGTTATCATGTTACTAAGTAACATATGTCATACAGTGGGGAAAATAAGTATTTGACCCCCTGTCAGTTTTGCAGGTTTTCCCACCTACAAGAATGCAGAGGTCTGTAATTTTTATTGTAGGTACACTTCAACTGTGAAAGACAGAATCTAAAAAAAAAAAATCCACAAAATCACATTGTATGATTTTTAAATAATTAATTAGCATTTTATTGCATAAAATAAGTATTTGATCACCTACCAACCAGCAAGAATTCTGTCTCTCACAGACCTGTTAATTTTTCTTTAAGAAGCCCTCTTATTCTGCACTCTTTACCTGTATTAATTGCACCTGTTTGAACTTGTTACCTGTATAAAAGACACCTGTTCACACACTCGATCAATCACACTCCAACCTGTCCACCATAGCCAAGACCAAAGAGCTGTCTAAGGACACCAGGGACAAAACTGTAGACCTGCACAAGGCTGGGATGGACTACAGGACAACAGGCAAACAGCTTGGTGAGAAGACAACAACTGTTATGATTATTTATTAGAAAGTGGAAGAAACACAAGATGACTGTCAGTCTCCCTCGATCTGGGATTCCATGCAAGATCTCACTTTGTGGGGTAAGGATGATTCTGAGAAAGCTCAGAACTACACAGGAGGACCTGGTCAATGACCTGAAGAGAGCTGGGACCACAGTCACAAAGATTACATTAGTAACACATAATGCTGTCATGGTTTAAAATCCTGCAGGGCAGCAAGGTCCCCCTGCTCAAGCCAGCACATGTCCAGGCCCATTTGAAGCTCACCAGTGACCATCTGGATGATCCAGAGGAGGCATGGGAGAAGGTCATGTGGTCAGATGAGACCAGAATAGAGCTTTTTGGAATCAACTCCACTTACCATGTTTAGAGGATGAGAACAACTCCAAGAAGACCATCCCAACCATGAAGCATGGGGGTGGAAACATCATACTCTGGGGGTGCTCTTCTGCAAAGGGGACAGGACGACTGCACCGTATTGAAGGGAGGATGGATGGGGTCATGTATTGTGAGATTTTGGCAAACAACCTCCTTCCCTCAGTAAGAGCATTGAAGATGGGTCATGGCTGGGTCTTCCAGCATGACAATGACCCCAAACACACAGCCAGGGCAACTAAGGAGGGGCTCCGTAAGAAGCATTTCAAGGTCCTGGAGTGGCCTGGCCAGTCTCCAGACCTGAACTCAATAGAAAATCTTTGGAGGGAGCTGAAACTCCAAACCTGAAAGATCTAGAGAAGATCTGTATGGAGGACTGGACCAAAATCCCTGCTGCAGTGTGTGAAAACTTGGTCAAGAACTACAGGAAACATCTGACCTCTGTAATGGCAGACAAATGTTTCTGTACCAATTGTTAAGCTCTGTTTTTCTATGGGGTCAAATAATTATTTTATGCAATAAAATGCAAATTAATTATTTAAAAATCATAAAATGTGATTCACTGGAATTTTTTTTTTAGATTCTGTCTCTCACAGTTGAAGTGAACCTACGATAAAAATTACAGACCTCTACATTCTTTGTCGGTGGGAAAACCTGCAAAACTGACAGGGGGTCAAACACTTATTTTCCCCACTGTAGAATCCAATGGATGTCGACCTTGTTTGACCTTTACTTTGGAGACCAAACAATCAACACAATAAAAACTATTCCATTTATTAATCCTTTTAATTGAACCAATAATTTGCATCATGTTTTACCAAAATTGGAGCAACTTTAACTTTTGACCACTGTACAAACTGAAAATGATTTTTGTCACCATTATTGCAGTTTTTACCCCAGTACATTCAGTCATAGATAGTCCAAACTATACCTTTTTGGAATCGTTATGATCAGACAAATAATGTGATAGAATTTTCAACATGATTGGAGCATTTTTAAATGTTGACTCCTGTGTAATTCTTTATTGACCCCGTTAGCTCATTAGAGGTCAGCTCCAGGATGGCTCCATATCTGAAAATAAACAGTTAATTTAGAATATGTGTGCCAATTTCCATGCTTTTATCATGAAATGAACTGTTTTTCTGTGCTACCCCACTAACATACTTTTAGTACGTTAACACTGTGACCATGTTGATGATTTTGTTTCTACAACATAAACAATATCTCACTGAATGGTGACACGTACTTGTGGTATTTCTATGCAGGCTAATGACTTAAGCACAGCACACATACTGTACTTGTACAACTTGTACTGTACAATGGTACAACTGTGTGACAACAGACTGGATTCTGACAGAATCAACTGCTGACTAAACATAAAAGCTACCAGGATTAGTCAAGCTGAACTAATATGTTAAGTTGGAGTAGGCTTGCTACACAGAATGAGTCTCTATGTTAACATGGTAACTGCTTTCATAAAATACAGTCACGGAGAGCTGTGACTGTATTTCAACAAGGATAACCAGAAATCCCACATTAGCCCATTCTCAAAGTGTTTTTGAAATATTCCAAAACCTTTTCACCATAATGTGCTCAGTGTCGCACATACCTGTAACAGCAACTTTACTTGTATCAACTCAAAACCAGAGCACGCAAATAGCTGCATGTCAACCATAGCAGCCCAGGGTATACCACAAAAACCCTTTAGGTATCCTTACCTTGATGAACCTCCCTACTATTTGTGAAGTGTATTTGGGCAGCTGTTGTACTTTTCCGTGGAGAATGAGTGACACCAAGATGTATTTCTTATAGGCTTCCAACATGATATGGCTCACCGCCATGGCTGGAGTGGTTATTGCCTAAGAGGAGAGCAAAAACACATGACCATTCAAGGTAAAGAAAAAGCACCGACTGAGGTAAAGTTGATGCACACCTAAGCACAAGAGACATTAAAAAACCAAACCATACCTGTTCATAAAAATACAGTGCTCTTTCAAAGTTTTTGAGGCCTGTGTAGATCATGCCACCATAGTAGTAGTAACATAAAAAGTGCTTTGCGTCATAAGCTCCATTCTCCTTACAGATGTCCATCATGTCCAACTCCAAGAAGGGCAGGGCGGGCTTGAAACATTTTGCTAACAAGCACAGCTGCAGGGGCACAGATAAGAAGTACAGATGAGTTAGGCACAACTCTAGATGACAAGAAGCATAAATGACATGCCAGCACTGTTTCCAAGCTTGTGTTTTAATCACTGACGATCACTGAAAACAGAACGCTTTTGGGAATAGGACCAAATCAAAAGGTTCTACAAGGAACACAAACACAAATTCACACAAAGTGAATTTAGTCATTAAAATCATGACGCCTCTTTATTCTTGTGCAATGTCAACACAATGCTGACGAGGTCAGCGACTCACCTGACACAGGTCTGCATGAACTGAGGTAAGTTGGTTTGTGTTCATCTGCATTTTGTCTATTGCCTGTTTTAGGATGACGACACCCCTCAATGGCTGTGAACAAAAAAAAAAAAAATTCAAAAAACATGAGCGCTTGTGGTCGGGACTTCATGTACCACAGATATCCAAACACACTGAAAGCGACAACTTTAAAAAGCATTAAAATATTTGGATGAACGGAAAAGGAAAACACACTGCTCCTGCTTTCTTAATTTCAGGGCTGTGATGGCTTTAAGGGAAAATACAAGAAAAGACAAACAAATGCACCACTTCCAATTGAAAACAACCACAAGGCCAAAGTGAAAACAACATCATAATAGCACCATTATCAAAACCCTGTACACACTACCAGGACCAAAAAATGTCCACACATGATGACCAAGTAAAAAGTACACTGGAATTTTAACATTATAGATTACACAGCGGGAAATGGCAACAGTTACATGGAAAATGCAAGTTGTTTTCACCTCCATAGTTTGGATGAGACAACATAACATCACCAATGCACACAAAGGCTGAAGAAAAGAAGACACAGAAGCCCAGACAGAGCACGATGCCATATGACCCAAAGATTCATAGGCTCGGAAAGTGTAGTACATGATTATACATTTAAATTTTGGAATCAATCAGACAGAGGTGATCAACATTGTTCAACAATAATATAATGTACAGAATCCACAGTTTGAAGTGGCTCTGCTGTAAAAATCCTGACTGACAGATGGTCTAAAGGTTCATCGGGTGAGGAAACATAGTGTACGATTATCAATCAATCAATCAATCAATTTTTTTCTTGTATAGCGCCAAATCACAACAAACAGTTGCCCCAAGGCGCTCCACATTGCAAGGCAAGGCCATACAATAATTATGAAACACAGTCTACGTCTAAAGCAACATAACCAAGGGATGGTCCAGGGTCACCCGATCCAGCCCTAACTATAAGCCTTAGCGAAAAGGAAAGTTTTAAGCCTAATCTTAAAAGTAGAGAGGGTATCTGTCTCCCTGATCTGAATTGGGAGCTGGTTCCACAGGAGAGGAGCCTGAAAGCTGAAGGCTCTGCCTCCCATTCTACTCTTACAAACCCTAGGAACTACAAGTAAGCCCGCAGTCTGAGAGCGAAGCGCTCTAATGGGGTAATATGGTACTACGAGGTCCCTAAGATAAGATGGGACCTGATTATTCAAAACCTTATAAGTAAGAAGAAGAATTTTAAATTCTATTCTAGCATTAACAGGAAGCCAATGAAGGGAGGCCAACACGGGTGAGATATGCTCTCTCCTGCTAGTCCCCGTCAGTACTCTAGCTGCAGCATTCTGAACCAACTGAAGGCTTTTTAGGGAACTTTTAGGACAACCTGATAATAATGAATTACAATAGTCCAGCCTAGAGGAAATAAATGCATGAATTCGTTTTTCAGCATCACTCTGAGACAAGACCTTTCTGATTTTAGAGATATTGCGTAAATGCAAAAAGGCAGTCCTACATATTTGTTTAATATGCGCTTTGAATGACATATCCTGATCAAAAATAACTCCAAGATTTCTCACAGTATTACTAGAGATCAGGGAAATGCCATCCAGAGTAACGATCTGGTTAGACACCATGCTTCTAAGATTTGTGGGGCCAAGTACAATAACTTCAGTTTTATCTGAGTTTAAAAGCAGGAAATTAGAGGTCATCCATGTCTTTATGTCTGTAAGACAATCCTGCAGTTTAGCTAATTGGTGCGTATCCTCTGGCTTCATGGATAGATAAAGCTGGGTATCATCTGCGTAACAATGAAAATTTAAGCAATACCGTCTATAATACTGCCCAAGGGAAGCATGTATAAGTGAATAAAATTGGTCCTAGCACAGAACCTTGTGGAACTCCATAATTAACTTTAGTCTGTGAAGAAGATTCCCCATTTACATGAACAAACTGTAATCTATTAGACAAATATGATTCAAACCACCGCAGCGCAATGCCTTTAATACCTATGACATGCTCTAATCTCTGTAATAAAATTTTATGGTCAACAGTATCAAAAGCAGCACTGAGGTCCAACAGAACAAGCACAGAGATAAGTCCACTGTCCGAAGCCATAAGAAGATCATTTGTAACCTTCACTAATGCTGTTTCTGTACTATGATGAATTCTAAAACCTGACTGAAACTCTTCAAATAGACCATTCCTCTGCAGGTGATCAGTTAGCTGTTTTACAACTACCCTCTCAAGAATCTTTGAGAGAAAAGGAAGGTTGGAGATTGGCCTATAATTAGCTAAGATAGCTGGGTCAAGTGATGGCTTTTTAAGTAATGGTTTAATTACTGCCACCTTAAAGGCCTGTGGTACATAACCAACTAACAAAGATAGATTGATCATATTTAAGATTGAAGCATTAAATAATGGTAGGACTTCCTTGAGCAGCCTGGCAGGAATGGGGTCTAATAAGCATGTTGATGGTTTGGATGAAGTAACTAATGAAAATAACTCAGACAGAACAATCGGAGAGAAAGAGTCTAACCAAATACCGGCATCACTGAAAGCAGCCAAAGATAACGATACATCTTTGGGATGGTTATGAGTAATTTTTTCTCTAATAGTCAAAATTTTGTTAGCAAAGAAAGTCATGAAGTCATTACTAGTTAAAGTTAATGGAATACTCAGCTCAATAGAGCTCTGACTCTTTGTCAGCCTGCCTACAGTGCTGAAAAGAAACCTGGGGTTGTTCTTATTTTCTTCAATTAGTGATGAGTAGAAAGATGTCCTAGTTTCACGAAGGGCTTTCTTATAGAGCAACAAACTCTTTTTCCAGGCTAAGTGAAGATCTTCTAAATTAGTGAGACGCCATTTCCTCTCCAACTTACGGGTTATCAGCTTTAAGCTACGAGTTTGTGAGTTATACCACGGAGTCAGACACTTCTGATTTAAAGCTCTCTTTTTCAGAGGAGCTACAGCATCCAAAGTTGTCTTCAATGAGGATGTAAAACTATTGACAAGATACTCTAACTCCCTTACAGAGTTTAGGTAGCTACTCTGCTCTGTGTTGGTATATGACATTAGAGAACATAAAGAAGGAATCATATCCCATTAATGCCCATATGCCCATTAATTTTGGAATGAACTGGATAAGGTATTGCTCTGAAAGAAAAGTGTGACAGAGGACAAATGCATGCACAGACTGAGCTGGATGATGTATCCACATCCCGGGTTTACCAGGGGGAAATGAAAATGAGGGTCTAGAGTCTAGCCTTGAAAGACTCGACAGTATCACAGTGTCTAATGTACATACTACATACATCATTATGTGCTTGGTTCAGGATAAAGATTTTTAAATAAATATCAAATGTATTATGTATTATAAAAATATTACATTTTTGTTGCAGGTCAACATTTCCCCCCCAACTATTACAAGAAACAGAAGCCTGTTTAAAATAACCAGAAAAGCTCAACAATCTTACCTGTTTCCGTTCTACGAGGGCGTTTGTCAACTGGTGGCAGAGACCAGCAACTGTCCAGGGGAAAGAGAAGAAAATACCAGTGACTGATAGTTTAGTTTTGTGATTGGTTGGCTAACCCTGTGTCAGGCACTCTCCATTATAGCTGTTATTACAGTCAGAGCATCACACTCTTGGATAAACTTTTCCTCAAAACTTTTGTGCCACATATTTAACTCAATAAAAAAAAAAAAAAGTTTTAATAATTTTGCTAATTGAAACAAATGTGAAGAATAGTCACATATTAATACCAGGAACTAAAAGATACTTCTTCTATGTTCAACTGGATATGAAAAATATGAGCGACATGAATGTAACTCAATTTTATTTTGATAGTGAAAACCATTTTAAAACTTGAAAAAGTAAGATGATTATACGTGACAGGGATTGATAATGATTACATGTGGCACAGTTCAGCGGACTAGCATGAAACATCACAGCTTTCATTGCAGAAGGCAATAGAAAATAGCAGCTGGTCCGTGTTCAGCTGATCATTGCTGATGAAGTCACTCTTACCACTAAAAAAAAAAACCCGACAACCCTGCACAGGCTGAAGACAGAATACTGCACAGCTTCATCCTGAAACATGTGAAACTTGACAAACTTACAAGTGTCTGTTGCATATCTAATGTGCTCCCCATTACAGGTACTGATGAAGAGCTGCACTTGGGAGAAGAGCGTCTCAAAGTCAGGGATGTTTGGCATGGAGAACTTCACAAATCTGCGAAAAGAGAGAGAGGAGAGGTTAACAAGTATCTATCAACCTAGAAATACATCCAGGGAGAGGAGACAGTAGTGCACATACAACAACCTTCAGAGTTTGACATGGTGACTGAGAAAGGAAATACAATAGGATACGGTTAATCTTAATCTAATTTCCTCATGGAAAAGAGTGTGCCATTATTCCACAAATACCAGACATCTTTAGGGAATAACAGAAGTTTACTTCAGCCAAAAACCTTCCACCCATTAGAGCATCAGGATCCAGCTCTGACCGAGTAACAATTCAGTGCAGTTATGGCTGCACGGTGGAAAGAAGATTTAATTGTCGGTCTTGTGGCAGCACAACCAGAATGAAGACGTATTACCCTTTACTAATGGCTGCAATCCAAAGTACAGCTGGTATTTCAGTGTGAATTCTCACACACACACCCCTAATATTTTTTTTACAGCTACGTCACATGTTTATTTATTGTAGTACTACATGAAATAAGTCCCCTGTAAAAATGAAGACAGACAAGAAGGTTTAACGTTTTACAAACTGTGGAATGGTGGATTATTACCTCTGACGATGACGTCATATTTTCTCCCATGTGTTAATTGGTTTTGTTCACGAACTTCCATGAAACTGGATCAAGGATTTGACCATGGGCTGACAAGGAATATTTTATAACTGGATCCAGGAATTTTTTTTTCCTGCCTTTGCCATCAATAAACACTTTTACATTTTCAGTGGTTTGGGGGTGGTGGCCAAGTGGTTAATGCGCTTGGTTTCAGTGCAGAAGGTTCCGGGTTCAAATCCCACCCCTGCCACATTTCTCCATGTAATGTGGAGTTGCGTCAGGAAGGGCATCCAGCGTAAAAACCTGTGCCAATTCAACATGCAGATCCACCTTGGATTTGCTGTGGCGACCCCGAGTGCAAACAAGGGAGCAGCCGAAGAGACTTACTTACATTTTCAGTGGTTTCTCATGAAACGGTATATTTACCTCAATAATATTAATAAAATACTTAAAACAAATTTCATCCATGTGTAGAAGTTTGAGGTTTAACCAGCATAGTGGAGATCTGGGTACAGAGTACAGAGCCTATATCAATCATTAAGTGGCTCCTGGTAAATGACATGTTTGGATGTTTAAACAATAGGAACATGGACTGAGTTTATTTTGCTTCAAAGGTCTGCTGCACCTTGATGCATTTCTACTCATGGCCACCCTGCGTACCTAACCAGAATTCTGCTTCTCGGACCTCCTACCTGAGCTGCGAGATGTAAACTATTTGTCATTGCCGCACAGCCACACCTATGGAGCCATTACTGCAGCAAAAGTATTTGCAAATGTGTATTTTGACCTGTGTGTGTGTAACCAGATCCACAAATGTGTAAAAAAAATTAAATAAATAAAAATCTGTGTATAGTCAGCGCCACCATTCAGCATAAGCAGACTACGCAGCCTGCATGGGGCACCAACCATGTTGCACTAGTTTGCAGGGCCTCCAATTGACTGAAAAATGTGTTGAAATTATTACATTATTACCAGTGATGCCGGTGTTACAAAAAAAGTGGTTAGATTAGAGTAACGAGTAATCTAACGCGTTAATCATTCCAAATGAGTAATCAGATTAAAGTTACTTCTCCAAGTCACTGTGCGTTACTATTATTTTTGCATTGTGGGTCAACAGCAGCATTAAACTTGGTCCGTGGGCAGAAGGTCGGGGTTCGACTGAACTGCCCACTTTAAACGAGCTGTGAGCTTTTCATCAGCTACGACTCGTCCTCACCTCTTAAAGCAAAACAGCACACCTTCACTGAGCTTTACAAAGTCATTTTTATGCTTTATTTTTCTCCTTTATTTAGAATTCTGAGCTGAGCCGCTCCGTATCGTCTCATTAAAAACAGCTGATCCTCCACGACACGTCAACAACTAACACTATTTTCCACTCAAATGCACCTAAACTCTCTTTCTGAGGACCACATGATGTGAAAATCAATCAATCAATCAACTTTTTTCTTGTATAGCGCCAAATCACAACAAACAGTTGCCCCAAGGCGCTCCACATTGCAAGGCAAGGCCATACAATAATTATGAAACACAGTCTACGTCTAAAGCAACATAACCAAGGGATGGTCCAGGGTCACCCGATCCAGCCCTAACTATAAGCCTTAGCGAAAAGGAAAGTTTTAAGCCTAATCTTAAAAGTAGAGAGGGTATCTGTCTCCCTGATCTGAATTGGGAGCTGGTTCCACAGGAGAGGAGCCTGAAAGCTGAAGGCTCTGCCTCCCATTCTACTCTTACAACCCTAGGAACTACAAGTAAGCCCGCAGTCTGAGAGCGAAGCGCTCTAATGGGGTAATATGGTACTACGAGGTCCCTAAGATAAGATGGGACCTGATTATTCAAAACCTTATAAGTAAGAAGAAGAATTTTAAATTCTATTCTAGCATTAACAGGAAGCCAATGAAGGGAGGCCAACACGGGTGAGATATGCTCTCTCCTGCTAGTCCCGTCAGTACTCTAGCTGCAGCATTCTGAACCAACTGAAGGCTTTTTAGGGAACTTTTAGGACAACCTGATAATAATGAATTACAATAGTCCAGCCTAGAGAAATAAATGCATGAATTCGTTTTTCAGCATCACTCTGAGACAAGACCTTTCTGATTTTAGAGATATTGCGTAAATGCAAAAAGGCAGTCCTACATATTTGTTTAATATGCGCTTTGAATGACATATCCTGATCAAAAATAACTCCAAGATTTCTCACATTTATTACTAGAGATCAGGGAAATGCCATCCAGAGTAACGATCTGGTTAGACACCATGCTTCTAAGATTTGTGGGGCCAAGTACAATAACTTCAGTTTTATCTGAGTTTAAAAGCAGGAAATTAGAGGTCATCCATGTCTTTATGTCTGTAAGACAATCCTGCAGTTTAGCTAATTGGTGCGTATCCTCTGGCTTCATGGATAGATAAAGCTGGGTATCATCTGCGTAACAATGAAAATTTAAGCAATACCGTCTAATAATACTGCCCAAGGGAAGCATGTATAAAGTGAATAAAATTGGTCCTAGCACAGAACCTTGTGGAACTCCATAATTAACTTTAGTCTGTGAAAGAAGATTCCCCATTTACATGAACAAACTGTAATCTATTAGACAAATATGATTCAAACCACCGCAGCGCAATGCCTTTAATACCTATGACATGCTCTAATCTCTGTAATAAAATTTTATGGTCAACAGTATCAAAAGCAGCACTGAGGTCCAACAGAACAGCACAGAGATAAGTCCCACTGTCCGAAGCCATAAGAAGATCATTTGTAACCTTCACTAATGCTGTTTCTGTACTATGATGAATTCTAAAACCTGACTGAAACTCTTCAAATAGACCATTCCTCTGCAGGTGATCAGTTAGCTGTTTTACAACTACCCTCTCAAGAATCTTTGAGAGAAAAGGAAGGTTGGAGATTGGCCTATAATTAGCTAAGATAGCTGGGTCAAGTGATGGCTTTTTAAGTAATGGTTTAATTACTGCCACCTTAAAGGCCTGTGGTACATAACCAACTAACAAAGATAGATTGATCATATTAAGATTGAAGCATTAAATAATGGTAGGACTTCCTTGAGCAGCCTGGCAGGAATGGGGTCTAATAAGCATGTTGATGGTTTGGATGAAGTAACTAATGAAAATAACTCAGACAGAACAATCGGAGAGAAAGAGTCTAACCAAATACCGGCATCACTGAAAGCAGCCAAGATAACGATACATCTTTGGGATGGTTATGAGTAATTTTTTCTCTAATAGTCAAAATTTTGTTAGCAAAGAAAGTCATGAAGTCATTACTAGTTAAAGTTAATGGAATACTCAGCTCAATAGAGCTCTGACTCTTTGTCAGCCTGGCTACAGTGCTGAAAAGAAACCTGGGGTTGTTCTTATTTTCTTCAATTAGTGATGAGTAGAAAGATGTCCTAGCTTCACGAAGGGCTTTCTTATAGAGCAACAAACTCTTTTTCCAGGCTAAGTGAAGATCTTCTAAATCACAATAAAACTTTCTTACCTGTAAATCTGGTCATGTTTTCTGCATAAATAAATGTTATCCATTCTTTGTGCTCAAATGCCAAAGCAGGGGCGAATCTAGATGGAATGGGGGCGTGGGGCAGGTGTGCCCCCCCACAACACCCCTAGATTAAAGGTCCAGTTTTGAAGCTGTTTTTTTACTACAACGACTAATACTACTTAAAATAATAATAATTTTGACAAGTAAAATGTTTATAGAGAATTTAAATGTTAGAAAAATTTTAGAATTTAATAGTTACATTTATAAACAATGTAGGTTAGAAATTGCAAGTTTTACTGTTACAGTGCTGTCAACAGTTAAATATGAGGTCAAGAAAGATTATTTTACTTTTTATAAAACAAGTATTTATTTTCATTGAAGTCAAGAAAGGGTGACTATAAAGTGAGTTTTGGCAAAACAGGTATCATTGTCATGTTGAGGTGGCAGAGGGTTGTTGTCGGCAGCTGGGGAAAGTAACTAAAAAAGTAACTAGTAATCTAACTTAGTTACTTTTACAATTGAGTAATCAGTAAAGTAACTAAGTTACTTTTTCAAGGAGTAATCAGTAATTGGATTACTTTATCAAAGTAACTGTGGCAACACTGATTATTACATTTCAAAATCAATATGAATTATTTATGAATAGGCCCATCGTTTTTGTCTTTAAACATTGTGTCGGCCCCAACCCATTACTTAATTGGGGCAAATTAACAGTTTTTTTTGCCTAATATAAATCCCCCATCCACCCCCGCCCCGATTCCCTGAAATGGTACAGCCCTGTTTGCGTCTTTCTCTGTTCGCTGTGTCGCCTAACCAGGGTTGCCAGATGTGACGATTTCCAGTCCAATAAATGCATGGAGGCACTAAATCCTTCGTAATTTGAACTGATTTTTAAAATGTGTGTAGCAATTCTATACAAAAAAACTCATCCAGTGCCATATTTTTACCCTAAACAAACCAATTGGATGGGAAAACACCCAATCTGGCAACCCTGCACCTAACTGAAGTAGCACTGCTAGCCCACATTCAATTCTGACACGAGACGACAAGTTGCCACTATGCCACAATTAAACAATGAAGCAACAGCGGGAGTCTGGAGCTGAAAAACGGAGGAAAAAGAAACAAAAAGATGATGTCCGTGCATCCCTTGCTGGTAAGTACGTGTTAAAGGTTTAAATTGTTTTGATTACTTAATGTTCAGTGGTGCTGCTTAAGCTAGGTTGCGTTGGCTTTGCTGATTTGATGTAGCTTTAAACGCTAAACTTAAATGCTTTAATAAATAGTAACGGTTTGAGTAGAACTTTGTGTGTGTGTGTGTGTGTGTGGGGGGGGGGGGGGGGGGGCCTCCCTGACCAGTTATGCTTAGGGCCTCCAAAACCTTAGCAGCAGCCCTGTGTATAGTGGCTGTGTTCTTACACACATTTACATTTCTAATGCGGCAAGAGTGTAGCAAAAGTCACATGTTGGAACACAGCCAATACACACACACACACTTTTGTTTTAAACACATTTGTGGATCTGGTTACACACACATGAATCGAAATACACACACACTTCATATCAAACGTGGAAAGGAAAGAACAGAGGTTTACCTAATTTTTTTTATTTTTTCTCTTCACGTGCAGACGGACATCTCCACTGCCACATGCAACTTGCATAGTAAACTATAGATATATCCAGTGTGGCCTCTAGTTTGTGTAATGTCTAATTAATACATTTCTCCACTACTAAATGAGATGACAAAAAAGTTCATGGAACCATTTTGCCTTTAGTAGTCACAGCACAGTGTGATGAAAATCAGGACACACAACAGGAACAAGATCCCTTAACTCAGACCCAGGAGCAAGGGGTAAAACACAACAAAGGCAGTGATTGAGGTGAGGACCAGGACCAAACAGAAAACAGCACATCAACAGAAGCACACCAACAGCAATCTGACTGACATCACCCTGTTGGACAGTTTAGTTTAGTGTGGAAGTTTCTGTGTAGGCTCTTTAGTGTGGAAGTGCGATACTCACAGCACAGCCAGCACGCCTAAGGAGTGCTCTTGGATGTCCAAGGCTCCCAGCACCGTGTCCAGGTGGGACAGATTTTTGGCCAGCAGCTCCCCACTCTTGTTGATCAACTCACACAGTTGAGTCATCTGGCCTGAAGAGGAGAATAGGTTCATTACAAAATGATGAATCTTCTCAGATGTTCTTGAGTACATTGGAAAAGGCCGTTATCAAAGGAACAGGTGATCAGACATTAGACAAGCGCAACATTATCTTCACAAAGAAAACAGCTTACATTTAGCATTCAGTAGTTTCAGTCAGACGCACTGCTGCCCTAGTGTGTTTGGGTGACATTATGAACCCATCATTAAAGTGTAAACACACTTTGGATCATGAGCGAGACAAAGGCACAGATGTGATGATTAACAACTTCAAACCTCAGAACCACATCAGTAGAGTTACACTGGCCTTAAAAACGCATGTTTCTCAAGTGTGTATCATTTGATAATTTATGTTTGCAAAGCCCCTAACATGTGCTTAGTCTGATACTTTTACATCATTTTGTGATAAGTCAAAATTATTAAAAATCTGCTCATTATACAAAAGTAAAACTGCACATTTTACTTTGAAAGTGAAAACAAATGCAAACTATAATCAGCTGTAACAGCAGTGGTAAGTTATAGTGAAATCTGTAACAAGCAAATCATTACTTTTAAACCAGTTAGCTTCAGATGAATCAGGGAACAGATACAAGAACTGTCTATTACTGACTAAACCTGAGATTAAAGTTAATTCAGTTATTCCAAAATGAAATTATGAGCATCAAATGGAACGTTATACATCTACTTAGATCACACTACCCTTGCAAATTGAGCGACTGGGCACAAAAGTGTGATAGAAGCTACAAAGACACAACTCTGAAGGAATTCCAAGCTTCACCAGCTGCAATTCGACTTTTAAGAAATGACTTTTCCTTTAGTCTCTGGCATTTATTTACCTCAAGTATTTACTTTTTGTGTCAAGTATCATAATTGAAATTGGATTATAAAAAGTGGTAGACAAAGGTGGCATGGCGGTTAATGTCAAATGTCATAAAAGTAGTGGGGGAGTAGTTTCCAGACTAAAGCAACTGCTTCATAACTGACTGATTTGCAATCAAAACCAAAAAAATGCATTGCATTTACAGTGATGCAAAACAAAGAAAAATAAGCAAACTGTTGTATGTTAGAAGCTGGAACCAGAGAAAGCTTGCCATTTTTTTCCTTCCCTCAATGAGCACCAGAGTGGAAATATATTTCAGGCTTTATTGTGTTATCATCAGCAATTTTAATAATAAGCAGCATACTGACATCTTATTTGGTTCTTATCTGCAAATATTCTGGATGCATATTTTTATTGATGTGTCAAGTTTAAATTTTTTTTTATTGTCTTAAGTTATTCTCTATGTTTTTTTATTTGACTTTGAAGCACTTTGGTCACCCTCTTGGCTGTGGAAAGGGCTATATAAATAAACTTTGATTGATTGAACTTTATATACTGCATTGTTTTTACGTACATGTATTTTATTGTCAAATAAAGTAAACCACAGAAAAAATTATTCATGCACTTGAAAATAAGTTCTATATTCTGATAACACATCATGAAGATTTACTCAAAATAGTGAATATAGTTTCTGTAGATTAATTAATTTACGAATAAGCTTGAACACCTTTCCTTTTTCTTCATATTATTCAAATATAAATCAGGGAAGGGAAACACTATTTCCAGAAGGTAAAGCATTTTGCTAATTATTAGCACAGTCAACTAGTGACATTTGCCAGCGACAGTCAAAAGGTTATTTTTCACAAAAGTGCAAAGCAAAACAACAGAAAACCTGTGAACAGCCACTGCAGTGTGTCATTAGATTTCAAAATAGACCGTGCTGTCAAGGCCTTACAACAGAGGCAAAGCAATAAAGATTGACAGTTTACTTTGAGCCAATCACATTCGTTTAAATAGTTCTCCAGCCAATCATTTGCGTCCAGAGGTGGGACTACCGGCAGCCAGTGCCCAGAAATTATTTTCTACATCAAAACCCCAAAGTAGGATTTTTAACATTTTTGCTTTAGTTTGTGCTTCATGCAGGCTGGTCGGCGGTGAGCCCACGTATCACCGCGTCTGGTGGTGACACTTTACAGGAGTCTGACTGCCGGAGAAAGCCCTTTTAGCGCTCTGTTTACATGATAAAGCAAAAAGCCTGTGACCAGTTGGGCTACTTAGCTATCGGCAAGACACTGTAGCATATGCTAGCTAGCTAGCTACTAGTTGCCACTCGAATGAGTTCACCAACTCTACCTTGAGCGGAGAGCTGCCGCACATTGTTTACAAACTGCTCCAAGGCTGAAGCCATTATTTCCTGGATCCAAAGTGGAGGTAATTTGCACAGGTTTTCATTCAAACGTCAGAAACTACTCCGTCCGGACTGAGACCGGGGCCACACAGCCGCCACTGAGGTGACGCTATCGCGAGATCATGACCGCATAGCACACAGCAACGAGATTTAAGAAACGGCCAATGAAATCTTAAAGGGCCAGATACAGTGAAATAAACAACAATAACAATAATTTATTTTATTATTCTAATCACCAGCATAAACAATAAGCATGTTTAAACACGCGGATCAGCCGTGGCAAGCAGCCAACATAACTGATTTATAGCATTATTTGTGTCAGAGTTTCAGTAAATATACATAAAAAAACCAAAACAAAAAAACAGCACAATATCACATTACAAATAAAAATATACATATTTTTTAAATAAGCTTTACTGCCATTTTGTTCATTCATGTCTGTTCTGCGCATTTTGCAAATTTGAACTATTCCGACATAGAACCGTATTGAAAAGGTGCCACTGCGCAGGACTCCTGGAAATGGGCAAAGCCTTGGTCTAGAAGCAGAAGTACTGTCCATATTCCCAAAAGTTTTATTTATTTTGCTAAACCCTAACGTAGACTACTATTCAAGTCCTAACCCCAAAATATACTCAACAAAAATATAAACGCAAAACTTTTGGTTTTGCTCCCATTTTGTATGAGATGAACTCAAAGATCTAAAACTTTTTCCACATACACAATATCACCATTTCCCTCAAATATTGTTCACAAACCAGTCGAAATCTGTGATAGTGAGCACTTCTCCTTTGCTGAGATAATCCATCCCACCTCACAGGTGTGCCATATCAAGATGCTGATTAGACACCATGATTAGTGCACAGGTGTGCCATATCAAGATGCTGATTAGACACCACAATAAAAGGCCACTCTGAAAGGTGCAGTTTTGTTTTACTGGGGGGGATACCAGTCAGTATCTGGTGTGACCACCATTTGCCTCATGCAGTGCAACACATCTCCTTCGCATCATCCGTGAAGAGAACACCTCTCCAACGTGCCAAACGCCAGTGAATGTGAGCATTTGCCCACTCAAGTCGATTACGACGATGAACTGGAGTCAGGTCAAGACCCCGATGAGGACGACGAGCATGCAGATGAGCTTCCCTGAGATGGTTTCTGACAGTTTGTGCAGAAATTCTTGGTTATGCAAACTGATTGTTTCAGCAGCTGTCCGAGTGGCTGGTCTCAGACGATCTTGGAGGTGAACATGCTGGATGTGGAGGTCCTGGGCTGGTGTGGTTACACGTGGTCTGCGGTTGTGAGGCTGGTTGGATGTACTGCCAAATTCTCTGGAGACGGCCTTTGGAGACGGCTTATGGTAGAGACATGAACATTCAATACACGAGCAACAGCTCTGGTTGACATTCCTGCTGTCAGCATGCCAATTGCACGCTCCCTCAAATCTTGCAACATCTGTGGCATTGTGCTGTGTGATAAAACTGCACCTTTCAGAGTGGCCTTTTATTGTGGGCAGTCTAAGACACACCTGTGCACTAATCATGGTGTCTAATCAGCATCTTGATATGGCACACCTGTGAGGTGGGATGGATTATCTCAGCAAAGGAGAAGTGCTCACTATCACAGATTTAGACTGGTTTGTGAACAATATTTGAGGGAAATGGTGATATTGTGTATGTAGAAAAAGTTTTAGATCTTTGAGTTCATCTCATACAAAATGGGAGCAAAACCAAAAGTGTTGCGTTTATATTTTTGTTGAGTGTATTTAAGAAAAAATAATCTGCTAAATTGCCAGGCAGCTGAAACAGGTTTACAGCCTCGTTTTGAGTGGCAGTCATATTTGGGAGTAAAACATAAATTCCCACTTCGCAATTTGCAAATTGCATTCATTACAAAAATCACTGTGCATTCATTTTTGAGTATGGTGTGAGATCATTTTAAAACAGGGTTCACATTCACTTAAATTCACCAAGCAATTTTATTTTGTTTTTATTTTAAAGCTACAGTGTGTAGGATTTAGTGTCATGTAGTGGTGAGGTTGCAGATTGCACCATGCCATTGTGAGTCATGACTTTGTTTCCATGCTGTATTATATTATTTTGACCCTTGGCTTGTAAAATGAAAACCCAGTGCTTCTTCACATCAAAAGGAGCCAGTTGAGGTGCTTTGCGTATCTGGTGAAGATGCCCTCTGGTCACGTCTCCACAGGGAGGTCTTTCAGGCAGGTCCAACTGGAAGGAGGCCTGGGGGAAGACCCAGGACACATGGGAGGGATTTTATTTCCCAGATGGCTTGGGAATCCCCGAGGATCCCCTGGGAAGAGTTACAGGACTTGGCCAAGGATAGGGAAATGTGATATGAGCTGCTTGGTGTGCTGGGCAGATTTGAAAAACTAATTCAGTATTTACATAGATTTCAATACATCCTGTAAAGCACTAAATTCTTAGATGTGTAGTACAATCTTGAAATAAAGGCATACATTTTTTTGGAATGTATTACTTGATGTGTATATGCCAAAATTTAGTAATTTATTGTATTATTTTATGTGTATCAGCTATCGCAAAAACTAAGATGCGTCTGTATGTGTGTGTGTGTGGCTTAGATATCTCTCTGACTGTCAGATCAGCCTCAGCTTTCAGATATTGCTTGTGCATTGCACGATGATGTGCATCCTTTATTATGGAAATTTTTGGGATTCATTTTTAAAATTCCTTTATTTTGAAACCTTTATTTCGATTACCATTGTAACATTAGTACTTCCGAGATGGTGCCCTCCGTGGCGTTTCTGTCCTACTCTTCTGCCACCTACGTAACTAAGCTACAGCAGAGAAACACTTCTGAACATTGGCAAAGTTCATCACAAACTTTCATTTAGCCTCTTGAATCTTCAGTCTTAAGCCCAGAAGTCTTCTGGCACTCTGCAGCCACACCCCCTCTCACATATTGAATAGACAACAAACCTGATACGGTAATGCAGGCAAATGCCTGAAAGGCTTAAAACTACTATCTGCCACCATTTTGGGTTCATAAACGGGAACGACAAAGATGAGCTTGACAAAAGCTGAGTGATTTGCCAAATGGAAGAAGTATTGCAGAAATACAACTGTATACGAATGTGTAAAGTCAGCTTTAGTCAGCACAGCTGACGGGGCATTACACAGGACACCACTCTGACCGATTTAGCAACATGCCAACACGTGTGCGTTGGTAGGAAGTCCATTAAAGGGTGATTCTTAGACTACGGGCACTTTTAAAATATCTCTGAATAAAATATCAGTAAAATAATCAAAACATAATTGGGGTATTCAATGTCATACAACTGTTGTGATTTTTTTAAACGAAATGTAGTTGTCCCACACTATTGCCGTAATTTCCACCACAACAATAATGTCCCTTTAAAAAGTTTGTATGAAAGATTGTTTGGGTAGTTTCTATGGAGATAAACAGTAACATCAGAGCACATGTATATAGCGCCAAATCACAACAAACAGTTGCCCCAAGGCACTTTATATTGTAAGGAAATGGTGTGGTGGAAATTACATTTACAAGGCCAATAGTGCCCGTAGTTAAAGAATCACCCTAAAATGTAGCTACATTTCAAAACAAATGCTGCTGTCGGACTGTCTGCAGATCACCAAAACAAATCCATACTTATTGCAGTATTCCCCCGTACATACTCTTTACTTAAACTCAAAAAAGAAATCTGACCGGATAGAGGCTTCAAAACTAGTGATGGGTCCAGCAACAACGATGCGTCGAACTCATAGAGTGAAACCCCGCGTCGGTGCGCGTATCGCTTTGCGAAAGTCACGTGACCGATATAGGAACTGTTTCAAGCTGACACTGACGCGCCAAAGTGGCCAAACAGATCTTTTGCGGTGTATCATCGAATTCACCAAAAGTCATGGAGCAGCAGCAAACAAAAAGGAAAGTTTCCGCCGTGTGGGATCATTTTGATGTCGTATCGGAAAATAAGGTATTTGTTTTAATTTCCTTGTTTCATCCAGCTCCTCTCAGTTTCCATTTGATCTATCTGAATTCATATTAATTTCAAAGTGATTCTTAATTTACTATTCATATTATTTTCTGCAGGTTAAATGTCACATTTGTTCAGTCGAACTTTCCTATTTAAACAAGAGCACCTCCTCAATGCTGAGACATTATAGGACCAGACATGAGAATGAAGTCCTAGATACACCCAGGATGAACTCAGGTATACAGCCAGTCTACACCTTACTCACAGTTAAGTTATTGATAATTAATTCCTATTAATTTATTCTGTACCTCATTTTTAACCATCAAGCTTCCAGGAAGCAGATGAGCTGGATGAGACTCTGCTGAGTTTCATCCTGAAGGTCTGCCAGCCCCTCAGCACTGTGGAGAGTGAAGGGTTCAGGGAACTGGTTCAGGTCCTTCAGCCCTCATATTCAGCATTATTTGTTTGTTGTTGTTTGGAAATCATGTCCTGAAATGCCACATTGTTGTTTTTAGGTGACCTTTGGCAACATCTCGACATTGAAGGGGGCAGGCAGACCAAAAGTGCCACAGCTGATGCCATCCAGGAGGTGCAGGGGTACCTGGCAGAGGGTCCCAGGATCCTCTGAGATCCTGGGACAACCACAAGACTATATCCAAACCTCTTCCAGCTGTCATTACAGTTTCTCTGCACTCAGCCTCATCTGTGCCCTGTGAGCGGGTGTTTTCTAAAGCTGGAGAAGTTGCATCAAAAAAGTGTATCAGACTCAAATTCAAGACTTTGGAACAACTTCTTTTTTTGAATAAAAATTTGTAACAAAAAATAAAATCCCAGCCCACAAGCATACACATTTACAACACGTTCACTTAGAGTTTCACGTTTTGATACATGTTCACATTATTTATTATTATTTAAGATTTTAAATTTAAATGAACATATGAAATGATACAAAATGAAATACAATGACTTAGATTATATTATTGTATATATGAGGCCATGAGATCAGTGTCAGTTGAGTGTGTCAACTCGGGTGCCTGTAGGGATTTTTAAGGTCCAGCAGATGTCAGTATTCAGTGACACAGTATCAATACAGTTTGGCAACGTGTTGAAACGCTTCATGGAGCCTCATCGACCCATCACTATTCAAAACACTTTTAGAAATCGTGCTGTTGCATTATTATTTTTGCTTTTCCCCAATGGCCAAAAAAGCTAAAGGCACCGGTAGTGGTACTTTCACATTAGTGGAACGGGTTCAACTCTCAGTGTATTTGATAAAAGTCAAAATATATGAAAACACAATAGTTATCAATCAATCCACACATTTCACAACAAACCTAAATGACTGACTCACATTATCAATAACGTATGTGTTCACATCCATGTTTGTGCTTCATGAACACTAACAGTGTTTATTCCTTCCTATATCTCTGTGTGTGTGTATATACTTGTATATATGTCACTTGAATGTCAACCTTTTTCTTAAAATAACTATTTGCGTGTCTCTTTGTATCTCAATGTCAACCATATCTTAACAAACATACTCGACACTTGCACACATTTAACCCCCCGCACTGTCACTCAATTTGTCATGCCAATGCGACCCGCTTTGTTCCACTGGATGCTGCGTTACATAAAATAATTACGTCATAGCAGATTATTTGCTCTCGGAACTTGTCTGATGAAACCACTTCTAATCGCTCCCGGAATCACAGAAGAATTTTCTACAGCTGCAGCTGTTCTCGTGCCCTTCATGATGTGGAGAAAGCATTTGGAAACATCTCAAAGGTAATCCTTTGCAGGCATTGACATTAAGCTTTTTAGTGTACTTGTCCATAGGAAAAGCTGGTTGGCCGGACAAGCGAGTGCCGCAGGTGCCAAAGGCACGTGATACATATGCCAATGGCGCGTGTCACCTAGGGGTGTCTGGGGGCATGCTACTGTGGAAGTACTGAAATTACACTTTTTCATAAATTGCTTCTCTCTTGTGTGGGTGGTAAAATTGAATTTCCAAAAAATACATTTTATTGCATATTACATGCACAGCCTCTTGCCTTTTAATCCGTTACATAGCTCATAATGTTTCTCTCCTGCGATTGTTCATAATTGGGGAAAAAATTTAAATAATTGGTAAATGTCAATATGCATCTGCTTCTCTCCTGTGTGTTTTCTGAATTCATCACTGTTCAATGCATGATCATTTGACAGTATGTATTTTATAAAGCAAATCAAATTATTTTATTTCAACATTTAAAAATGACTTACTGGTCCGCAATTGAAGGAAAATCCCGACAGACATAGCAGTATGTTGTGTTGTCCTCGTCCTTGTGCCCCAGCCACAGATAATCCTGTGTCCAGCTCCTCACAAACTTCCTCTCTCTTCCTTTTTCTTCATACCTCTTCTTTGAAGCTTCTACACTTGCAGGGGTTGATGCTTTGCATTTGACTGGTGTTTTTCCTGGTATCTGGCCCGGTTTCAGAGGTTTTAGAAAAGACCTTTTGTTCAATATATTCTTCAAAAGGCTTTTCTTCAATGACTTTGTTTGCTCTCCTGGTTTGTCGTCTGCCACTCTGCGGTCCCGCCTGAGGGTGGCGGGGTGCACCAAATTGGGCCATCTACTGCGCACGTCGGTTGGGAGGCTGGTGGAGTTATCAGGAGTTCGGTCTTCCAGGATGCTGCTCAGGGTGGTGGAGGAGGTTTGCGCTTCCCTGCCAGGGCCCCACATAGTGTTTGCTGAGAACTGTACTCTGTCTGACCAGTGGGATGATGAATGTGAGTACGTGTTCCCCTCTCTGACTGTCTCGCCTGCTGTGGGGGCGTGGCAGGAGGAGCAGGGGGCTCTCCTGTCTTTCAGGTCACCTGTTTTGGGAGAGTCAGAGTATTGGCAAGACAGCTCTCTATTTTACCTGTGTCAATGTGTCACGCTTACGCTCTTTGGCAGGGTTGGTGGCGTCGAAGTGGTCAGAGTTTTTTGGTGCCGCCTTGTCTCCTGTGGGGTGCTGGCGAAGCCTGTACAAACCCCCAGTCGACAAATGTACGGGGGACCTCCAGTGGAGGATTGTACACGGGCTTCTGGCTACAAACGGGTATCTGGCGCACCTGGATCCAGGGGTTGATGGGGTTTGTCCTTTCTGTCCACATAGGGAAACTGTTCACCATGTTTTTGCACAGTGTCACCGCTTATCAGGGCTGTTTGGGTTGTTGGGGAGATGGTTTCGTGGGTTTGGGTTGTTGTTCACTATGGACTTATTTTTCGTCCAAAATATCGCCCACAATTCAGGAGGTTGCATGTGTTGATTAACCTGCTTTGTGGACTCGCCAAGTTGGCGATCTGGAAGACTCGGAAAAACTGTGTTTTAGCTCAGGGGTCAGTGGACCTTGAGTTTATGCTGAAGGGACTCTTGGCAGCCCGGATCAGAGTGGACTTCCAGTTTTATGCTCTGACTGATAACATGGACACCTTCAGAAACACATGGTGCATCAATGATGTTCTCTCATCTGTGCAAAACGGTAGCTTGGTGCTCCATTTCTGACGCCTGTCAAAAAAAAAAAAAAAAAAAAAAACCCAGCACAATGGAAATGATGTAACTCATTTGTTGTGAATAAAGCTGTTTAAATTCAAAATTGTCTTCTCCTCTTTCTCTCTCTCCTCTCCTCTTTCTCTCTCTCCTCTCCGCTTTCTCTCTCTTCTCCGCTTTCTCTCTCTTCTCCTTTCTCTCTGTCTCTTTCTGTCCTCTTTCTTTCTGTCTCTCTCTCTCTCTCCTTTCTCTCTCCTCTCCTCTTTCTGTCTCTCTCTCTCTCTCTCTCTCTCTCCTCTTTCTCTCTCTCCTCTTTCTCTCTCCTCTCCTCTTTCTCTCTCCTCTCCTCTTTCTCTCTCTCCTCTTTCTCTCTCTGTCTCTCTTCTCTTTCTTTCTGTCTCTCTCTCCTCTTTATCTCTCTCTCTCATTTCTCTCTCCTCTCCCTCCTCTTTCTCTCTCTCTCTCCTTCTC